>NW_004949135.1:1689980-1727502 GCF_000317375.1 Microtus ochrogaster | reverse complement strand
GCCTTTAGGTGCTGGCCCACTTTAGGCATGATCTTGGGTAGTATATATGTAGAAGTGGAGCGTGGACAAGCCTCTTCACTGTTGTATTCGGTTCCTGTTCTCTGCTCATGCAGAGGACTGCTGATCTGTGGATCTACCTTTAAATAAAAAACTTTATACTCCATTCTGTGACAGTGTGGGACTATTTATATTGTAATCGGCAACAGGCAGGGAATTAGTGAGTGGATTTGGAAGGAGTTGACCGGGAGGTGAATATGAGCAAATACACTGTACAAAATTTTCAAAAAACTAATGCAAACATCAGTACAATGTTCAAATGCTTATGTTGTCTCCTTCTGTCTTGTCTTCTGTAATTCTCCTTGCCCCAAGGGAAATCTTAGCACGCTTCTTCTCTACCACAGCAGTCCCCTAGCAACTGTGTCTGTCATATACATAGCCAAGCCTTTATCTGACAGTTCTCTCCCCCAAGAATGCCCTTGCTCAGTCTCTGAACTAATCCATTCATTCTTCATATTTCAGCTCTCTACAGAAAATAGTCCTTGCCGTTTACATCTGGGTTAGATGCTTTCCTTGGCTTTCAAAACATTCAAGGCATGTTGTTAGGCCACGCATCCCTCATTCCAAGGTGCAAGTTTCTGTTGACTTACTCATTTGTCAATGGAAATCTCCTTGAAGGGGTTAGTATATCTCACTTACATCTCAGTTTCTACTGCTGGGCACACACACACACACACACACACACACACACACACTTGTGTGCATCAGACACACACATACACGATAAACTGGCAACTATAAGAATGGGAATATATGTTTTGCATCATGTGTTTATTAATTTTACAGATATATTACATTTGATAAATATCTTGCCTAAGACTATGATTCTAATAAATCTGGCTTTAAATGCAGGGCACAATAGTTATCTTCAAGGGTGTCTTCATTGCCAAATAAAGTAGAATATGGTCTAGATTGTCTTTAACTTCCTCTGTGTTCTAAAAAGTATTTAATAATTGACCTCACAAAACCTAAATTTTGCAAATTTCTCCTCTTGAGAAAAGGTACCAAGCCACATGACTACATAGATAAGAATTATGGGTCAGTTTAACTGGTAAGAGCTAATTATTAATAATCCTGGACAACAGGCCAAACCGTTTATAATTAATGTAAGTCTCTGTGTGTTTATTTAAGACTAAATGGCTATGGGACTGGGAGGGACAGAAATTTCTGTCTACAACTATGTTCAACAAAAATCACTCAGTCTAACCCATGGCAGTGAAAGCATCCTTGAAAACAGGGACTAGCTGTGATAATATGAATTGATGGTGGCAGATCAGAAATTTGTTCTACATTCCTTCTAAGCCAAATAAAATGAACATAGGTCGCAAATCAATTTTATGCATTTCTTGGAAGTTACTTATAGGAGAGTGAGGGAGGGAGGAATGAAGGGAGAGAGAGTGAGCAAAAGAGAGAGCAAGTGAGAGAAAGAGAGAGAGGAGACAGAGACAGTAAGACAGAGTTAGCTTTCAAAAGTTTAGTCATTACTGAGCATCTAATAATCTGTTCACTACGATTGAAATAAATTTTGCTATGGTTTTAAACCCTCAGTATACCTGTCAACATTTGTGGGTCCTTTGTTTAAGATTTTGTAAATGAATAGAATCTATAACTACACTGTTTATAAGAAAATTTTACAATTTTTTTTAAAAAAATAAAATCAATAGTAAAGATAGTTGCTACTCAATTAAGCATGTAAGAACACGTGCTGATCATTTACCAGCTCACCAACCAAATAAAGTGTTACCCATCCCATTCACATACGATATAAATATTGTGTCTTAAAGATTATTTTTACATCTGCTATATAACGAGCTGAAGCTTTGAATAGGTACATCTCATTCCACAGCTCATATCACAGACTGCTGTATTGCTTTAGTACATAGTGAAGTGCTTAGCAAACACTTTTGCATAGATCAACCAGCTGTAGAAGTACCTGTGTTTACCTGAAGACACTGAGATGGCTCACAGAACAAAGGCTTACAGACACTACTCCCGATCTGACAGTGTGCAGCACTTTATTAAAGAGCGTACTTTAGGATTTAATCACATTACTTTCACCCCAGTGACCAGTGCAACCCTGAATGTTAAATTATGCTTCTAGTTTTATAAGTAATCAATCTTTTTCATTAAAATCCAGTGAAGCAGACAATGAGGATAATTACTGCAGAATCATCTTAATTAAAAATTTTAGCTTCTAATTAAGAGTCTTTGTTTATCTCATTGGGAAACAGTTAGAATCCACAACAGGGCTGCCCTGTTCATTAAATTTTTTAGCCTTTTTTTGAAGTTGGACACAGCACATTATACCCTTGCTTGTATGAGCATTTGGGTTTACATGCGTGCATACACTTCCATATGAAAAGAGTGAAGGGCAGAAAAAAAAACCAATGGAAAATCTCACTGAAACTCTTGATACACTATTTGTGTCTCAACTAATTATGAAATGTTCAAAGTGAGTTGTTTCTATGTTGATTGCTAGCCCAAAGTCTAATTATATTTGCATCTGAACAAAAGCTCCCTTAAAGCTTTCACAAGTCTAGAATTTAAGCAGACAGCTGAATGGTCACCCAAGTCTTTGCAGGATGAGGAAATAATTAGGATTTTCCAAAACTCCCATTTCTGGAGCTATTTTATCACCTTAAGAATCGTGTGTTCAGATCCTTAGAAACACATCTCAGCCCGCTTGGAGCAGATGAAAAATCTATTCATTCAACTGGCAAATACAGTCATAATGTCTTGTCCCTGGGGAATGCCAGCCTCATTGCCCATGGCAGCTGCACCACAGCCTTCAGATGGCAGTGAATGTAATTTGTAAGCAAATGTTGTCATGAGAGTGAAGTCACTATCCTTTGCCTTGACAGTGAGAAACTATGTACCTGTGCCACACCTCAACTAAGGGGCAGTGAAAACCATCACACTTAAAGACTTGTATTGCTCCAAACCTAACTCATGGATCCGAAGCCTTCAAATGTGATCAGAAACACAAAGGAGGGCAGTGAGCTCCAGCAGGGAGATAGGGGTGGATTTCTGTCAGGAAACCCTAGGGAAGGCATAGAATTGGGAGTATGGAGTGAAAGGGATTAAGAATACTGGAAAAAATATAATTTATCAACAGAACGGACTTAAAGATGATTTAAATGTTATGCATAAAACAACAGCTCCCATGTAGCAATATTGCAAGCCAGATGGCTTCTATCAGCTGCATCAGTGACCAGCATGGTATCCCACACAAACAGCTAAGAGTAAATTGGAGGAAGAGATAATGGAGGTTGGGCATGGAGTTGAAGCTACCTGCTGTAGCAGGTTTTCAGACCCCTTCTAAAAAGTCAAGATGCAGAAATTTGAGGAAGAAACCGTTACCCTCTCACCCTCAATAACAAGCTGTTTTGCTCTCCCTGTACCACATTGCCAACTCAAGGACAGTGAAGCCCTTATCCCTTTAGGTCTTTGCTTTGCACAATAACTGTGGGAGTGAGCTTTGATGTTCATCATCATGATGTTGAACCTTGAAAAGCATTTGAAAGGGAAAGGTTTAGGAAGAATGAAAATCATTTCATGATACTAATAAGTTGTTCTCAGAATGGAAGCACTAAAGGTGGAAAAGGGTCATAGTGTGATATGCCACCACCAAGCTACTAGGCACATGTGTACACATGCATGCCACGTTCCAACCTATAAGATGCCCTCTTTAACCCAGAGCATGAATTAAAGGTGCACATGGCTGGAGTTGCACACAAATGCCCACATTCCAATTTTAAAATGAAGTCAAAGACTTTTCCTTCTGGGAACAATCTGAACATATTTCAGATTTTTTTTACTTCCAGAAAATAGCAAACACAGCCTAATACATATTTCAAAATATAAACTGATATCTTTTACAGTGCTGGGTACTATAGCATGGTTCACTGTTACGACCAAAATTTTGACTATATCTGTCCTATAAATTGTGACTGGAATAATCAATTCAGCTATGTTTCCAACTGACAGAAAAGATGAGGTGATAAGGGGAACATTATGAGTTGGGCAAAATTGTCAGTGTTGGTGCTGTAACATAACAAATATAACCATGGGGGTATATCATAGATGAGCAGACTTATGGCAGAGAAGCTGGTGAATAGAGAGCCGTCAGAGGCCAAGGACTCTGCTTCCCCTGTGCTGTCTGTGACATGTATGATGCATTATACTGTGAGAAGTGTCCAGCCACCAGGGTTGTCTTATAAATTGTTTTGGTAGCAGAATAGTAATAATTTGAAAAGTGGGTTATTAAATAAAAGAACAAGGGATGTACATGAAAAAGATTCAGTTAGATGTTAAAGGCTTCTCTTCTAACTCAACCACTATGGAGAGATGATGAAGGCAGCATTGAAGCTGTGTGTCTTGAGTGTATACTGTGTCCCAGACCCTGTAATCATATACATTCTCCTTCAATGTATGATACATATTTTTGTGAGGAAGTTATTGTTATCATTTTTATAGCAAAGAAATTGAATTTCAGAACAGAGAAACAACTTGCCTAACATGTAAGGACTAGACCATAAATTTAACTCAGCTGTCTTCAATTTAAAATTCATATTCTTAACCACTTTGCTCTATATGGAGTCTGCTATTCAGAGCATCCTATAGAATAAGAATTTCAGTTCTCCTAGAATACAAGTTATGATTTCCTTAACTTAAAAAAGCATATTGATGCTTTTTAAGGTGAGGATTTGTTTTCAAAAACAGGGAACACTTATTTCTATTTTTATTCACATGGCCTTCCCAAGTTCTATCACTGGACTGACTCTCACTAATATGAATTAAAATGACAACCAAAATTATTTTTGTGAACGTCACTTTATACTTTTAGTATCTTTAATATATTAAACATTTTTAAAAATTGTTGCCAGAAGTTTCCATTCCACATAGTCCCACAATAAACACACTGAAACTGTATTATTTGCAATACTGTTTGGCCAATAGTTTAAGCGTTCTTCTGGCTTACTCTTATTTCCTAAACTAACCTATCTCCATTGATTTGTGCATCACCATGAGGTGGTGGCCTACCAGCAAAGTTTTGGCAAGTTCCAGAACAGGGGTCTGTCCCTAGTGGCTACAATGCTTTTCACTGACTCCACCTACTTTCTCCCAGCATTAAGTTTATTTTTCCTCTCTAGCTCTACTCTGCCCTCTCACAAGCCAAAACAGTTTCTTTATTCATTAACCAATAAAAGCAACACATATATAGAAGGACTTCCCACATCATCTCCCCTTTTCTGTCTAAATTAAAAGGAAGGGCTTCTTCTTCTTCTTCTGGAAACACCAAATGGCTGATGACGCCAGTGCAGTGAGAGGGCCCGGAGGACCCAGGGGGCCAGGATTAGGAGGCCGTGGAGGCTTCACAGAGGATTCGGCAACAGTCTGAGGGGCCGTGGCCAAGGCAGAGGCCAAGGGGCTCTCAGAGGTAAAGCTGAAGACAAGGAGTAGATTCCCATCATCAAGCTGGGCCTCCTGGTTAAGGACAAGAAAATCAAATCTCTAGAGGAGATCTACCTGTTCTCCCTGCCCATTAAGGAATCTGAGATTATTGACTTTTTCCTGGGAGCTTCCCTAAAGGATGAGGTTCTGAAGATCATACCTGTGCAGAAGCAGACTAGGGCAGACCAGCGGACCAGGTTCAAGGCTTTTGTCACTATTGGGGACTACAATGGTCACGTAGGTCTCAGTGTCAAGTGCTCCAAGGAGGTAGCCACTACCATCCGAGGGGCTATCATCTTGGCCAAGCTTTCCATTGTCCCTGTGCGGAGAGGCTACTGGGGGAACAAGATTGACAAGCCCCACACTGTTCCTTGCAAAGTGACAGGCCACTGTGGTTCTGTGCTGGTGCGTCTCATCCCTCCCTCCAGATACACTGGCATAGTCTCCGCTCCTGTGCCCAAGAAGCTACTGATGATGGCTGGCATTGATGACTGCTACACATCAGCCAGGGACTGTACTGCCACCCTGGACAACTTTGCCAATGCCACCTTTGATGCCATCTCTAAGACCTACAGCTACCTGACCCCTGATCTCTGGAAAGAGACTGTGCTCACCACACAGTGAATCAGGAATTCACTGACCATCTTGTGAAAACCCACACCAGAGTCTCTGTTCAGAGGACCTAGGCTCCAGCTGTGGCCACCACATAAGGGTTTTTATACAAGGAAAATAAAAGTGAATTAAGTCTGAAAATAAAAGAAAAATAAATTAAAAGGAAGGTTTTAACTTTAACATAGTAAAATTACATATAACAAAACAGGTATCAAGCAAGAATTACCACTACAATATTTATATCTACTTTTTCTTTGATCATATCTGAGAAAAACTATAACTATAACTATCTATTCTTCAACTCCATCAAACACCACAGAAGGATATAATATTTCCTAAGTAAACAGAAAGTGCATTTTAAACAACTTCCAAAACTCAAGAATTGACAGAGACATCTCACTGTCTGGACAGTCACCCAAAGTTCTTCTGTAACATTGGAGCATCCATCTTCAGGCTATAGGCCCATAGTATCTGGCAGACTTTTCCATGAAGCAGTAAATCTGAAGATCTGTTCTGCCTTGTAATAGCAAAGACCATCAGTTGCTTTCTTCTGTGCCCTGCAGAGTATCTGGCAGATTCTTTTATGAAGCAAGAACCCCAAAGGACTGTCTCACCTTCTTTAGGCAATTTCAGCAGTCATTTTTCTATGGGTCCTGCATGTCCAGTTCAAACAGAATAACATCAAGCAGTCCAAGCAAGAGAAGTTTCTTGCCCAAATGGCTAACAAACTCTATAAGGAGCCTCCTCGAAGCAGAGCTTCTTCTTGATTGGTGCTACCAGGAGCAGATGAGTTTCACTGTCATGAAAAATGTTCAGTTTTTAAAACATTTTAAATGGCGTATTCTAAATGTCTCTGAAAGATTTGAAAAATATCCATCTAACTGAAATATATCTCTAGATATCTAACAAACTAAAATGACTACAAGCTTGACTATTATAGATGAGTATCTATTAACCTATATTTCTTAATGCTTTACATTTTTAAATGAGCTACACAAATACAATACCTTAATCAAGAGCAGAAATATACATATAACAAAATTGGCCTTAAATTTGTATCAATAAACTGAGAACCATACCAATGCAAATTTCTATAGCATATCCCCCTTTAAATGTAAACAAAAATTTATAAATAGTATTAAGGAATTTGGGTGTAGTTCTTTCCAGACTGCTTCCTGCTTTTTTTGGGGTAAAGTAATTTTGGGGGGAGTTCATGACAACCTTTTAGGGGCTCTTTGTCCATTAAACCACGCTAGTCGGGAAGGGCTCAATAGGCTCTCATTTTCTGTGGAAACAAAAATAGAGCCTCTTTTCCAATGCAACATATTCTTAGACCCATATTTTGAAATCAAGATACCTTTAAAGTACATATGTTGGTTTAACTTGGCAGTCCCCAGAATCAAATGTCTCTCTGCAGTCAAAAAATTCAAAGAAAACTGAATGGTATACATAATCCAGACTCTCTATGTATATCCCATCTTTATGTGGCTCATTTTTTCTTACTCTAGTACTTGTTCTACAAAATTACTCTGTCTCTTTAAAGACTTTGTTTTATTTATTTTTTTATTAAAAAAATTTCTGCCTCCTCCCCACCTCCCATTTCCCTTCCCCTTCTCCCCACTCCTCTCCCCCTGCCCCCACTTCTCTCCCCCTCCCTCTCCAGTCCAAAGAGCAGTCAGGGTTCCCTGCCCTGTGGGAAATCCAAGGTCCTCCCCCCTCCATCCAGGTCTAGGAAGGTGAGCATCCAAACAGGCTAGGCTCCCACAAAGCCAGTGCATGCAGTAGGATCAAAACCCAGTGCCATTGTCCTTGGCTTCTCATCAGCCCTCACTGTCTGCCATGTTCAGAGAGTCCAATTTGATCACATGCTTTTTCAGTCCCAGCCATGCTGGCCTTGGTGAGCTCCCAATAGATCAGCCTCACTATCTCAGTGGGTGGGTGCACCCCTCATGGTCCTGACTTCCTTGCTCATGTTCTTCCTCCTTCTGCTCCTCATTTGGACCTTGGGAGCTCAGTCCAGTGCTCCAGTATGGGTCTCTGTCTTTATCCCCATCCATCGCCAGATGAAGGTTCTATGGTGATATGCAAGATATTCATCAGTATGGCTATAGGATAGGGCCATTTCAGGTTCCCTCTCCTCAGCTGCCCAAGGAACTAGCTGGGGACATCTCCCTGGACACCTGGAAGCCCCTCTAGGGTCAGGTTTCTCTCCAACCCTAAGGTGGCTCCCTTAATTAAGAAATATACCTCCCTGCTTCCATATCCACCCTTCCATTATCCCAACCATTCCATTCCCCCAAGCTCTCCGCATCCTCCCCTTCTTACTTTTCTCTCCCCAATTCCCCTTACCTCCATCCCACCCCACCCCCAAGTTCCCAATTTTTGCCCAGAAATCTTTTCTACTTCCAATATCCAGGTGGATAACTATGTTTTTCTTTGGATTCACCTTCTTATTTAGCTTCTCTAGTATCACAAATTATAGGCTCAATGTCCTTTATTTATGGCTAGAAACCATTTCTGACTTCAAACTCTATTACAGAGCTACAGTATTGAAAACAGCTTGGTATTGGCATAAAAACAGAGAAGTCGACCAATGGAATCGAATAGAAGACCCGGATTTTAAACCACAATCCTATGAACACCTAATTTTCAATAAAGGAGCTAAAAGCATACAATGGAAGAAAGAAAGAAGCATCTTCAGCAAATGGTGTTGGCATAACTGGATGTCAACCTGTAGAAGAATGAAAATAGATCCATATCTATCACCATGCACAAAACTCAAGTCCATATGGATCAAAGACCTCAATATCAGTCTGAACACACTGAACCTGATAGAAGAGAAAGTGGGAAGAACTCTACAACACATAGGCACAGGAGATCACTTCCTATGTATAACCCCAGTAGCACAGACATTAAGGGCATCGTTGAATAAATGGGACCTCCTGAAACTGAGAAGCTTCTGTAAAGCAAAGGACACTGTCACTAAGACAAAAAGGCAACCTACTGACTGGGAAACGATCTTCACCAACCCTGCAACAGACAAAGGTCTGATCTCCAAAATATATAAAGAACTGTTTTATATTTTTTTAAAAAAAACTATTTACTCCTTTTTATAACTCTATATACTCTTTTTCTTCTCTCTCCCAAGCCTACATACATTTTTAACATGTGTCTCATTTAGAGGTCTTTTTAAAATCTGAATCTGTCTTTATTGCGTATCTGTAATTATTTTCTGACCAGAAGTACCTTTCTTTTTTTAATGCTTAAGTGGGCATGGCAACGATCAACTGGGCCCTGCCTGTTGGTTCCACCCAGTCCAACACGGTGGAGGCATGTTCGCTGCCCCTGAGACTGATGAGTGGAAGCTACCCTCACCACCTCAATTCTGGGAAGCACTGTGCAGCATATAAACCTTTTCTATCTGAGTAAAAGCTAAATCTGCCATGAAGTGCACTGCATGGCCTTAAACTATCTCTGTGTATCGTGTCAGGAATCCACCATGCTCTCCTGTGCACTTCTAGCAGACTAGATTCTGATGCCTGTCCAGGCAGGGAGTACTGAGGCAGGGGCATAGTCTCAGCTACTTTCTCCTGACCTCAAGTGAGCACAAAAGCATCCAGACCCAAAGTAAATGGCAGGCCTCAGCCCCAAATGCTTCAGACCACGTTGGCATGCCAATTTGTTGATGGAGGTTTCCGTCCCACCTCATCCCATAATAAACACATAGAAACTGTATTATTTGCAATACTGTTTGGCCAATAGCTCAAAGGTATTTCTGGATTATTCTTATATCCTTAACTAACCCATCTCCATTGATCTGTGCATCACCATGAGATGGTGGCCTACTGATAATGTTTTGGTGGGTTCTAGAGCACGCATCTCTCTCTGGATGCTACGTGGCTTCTCATTGACTCTGCCTTCTTTCTTTCAGCATTCAGTTTAGTTTTTCTGCCTAGTTCTACTCTGTCCTATTATAAACCAAATCAGTTTCTTTATTCCTTAATCAATGAAAGCAACACATATACAGAAGGACTTCTCACATCAAAAAATTGACTGGATGAGAATCAAGACAGATGCTTTTGCAGATATTAATATAAGGAAGCATAAACACGTGTACTGGAACAGAAAGTAGAATTATCAGAAACTTTCTGCTTATAGATATTGTTTTTACCCACCTGTGCCTTCAGTTTTGAATTGCCATGTTACATTAAAAAGCGGGTAGCCGCATAAAGACTCAAAAAAGAGAGAAAATTACAGATCAATTTTCTTAAGATCATAGATGCAAAAACTACTCAATAAAATACTTGCAAATTGAACAAAAAACATTAAAAATATCATCCACCATGATCAAGCAGGCTTCATACAGAGAGGCAGGGATGATTTGACACCCTGTATATAAACTTAAAGACAGAAAACACATGGTTACCTCATTAGATGCAAAAAAAAAGGCCTTTTACAAAATCTAACACCCTTCATAATAAAAGACGTGGAGAGACAAGAGATATAAGGGACATATTTAAGCACAATAAAGGCAATGTACAGCAAGCCCATAGCCAACATCTGAAACTGAGAGAAACCCAAAGCAGTTGGATTAAAATCAGGAATAAGACAAAGTTGTCCACTCTCTCCATATCTAGTCAATATAGTACTTGAAGTCTTAGATAGAGCAACAAACAACTGAAGGAGATCCAAGTAATACAAATTGGTAAGGAAAGAATCAAAGTATCTCTATTTGCAGATGATGTCATTGTATGCATAAGAAATCCTAAAAATTCCAACAGGAAACTCCTATAGCTTATTAACACTTTCAGCAAAGTATCTAGATACAAAATTAACTCATGAAAATCAATAGCCTTCTTATACACAAATTGTCTGAGAAAATTATCAGGGAAATGACACCTTTTTAATAAAGTATCTTGCTTAGGGTAACACTAACCAAACAAGTGAAAGACTTGTGTGATAACCTGAAGTCATTGAAGAACATATCAAAAGATGGAAACCTCTCCCATACTCATGGATTGATAGAATTAACAGAGTAAAAACAGTAATTTTGCCAAAAGTAACCTACAGATTCAATACCATCTTCCCCAAAATTACAGGACAATTCTTCACAGATCTTAAAAAAATAATTTTCAGATTAATTTGGAAACAAAAAACTAAAATAATAATAAAGAATTATTAATGAATAAGAAAATAACTGCAGTTTTAAAATGAGTTTTGTATTGGCAGAAAAACAGACATGTTGATCAATGGGATAAAGTGTAAGACCCAGTCATAAATTAAAACACTTATCAATACCTGATTTTTTTTATAAAGCCAGAAATACAGTGGAAAAAATAGTATCTTCAACAATGGCCTTAGTCAAATTGGATTTCTGCATGTAGAAAATGTAAATAGATTCATACTAATCACCTAATCACCCTGCACAAAACTCAAATCCAGTGGATCAAAGACCTCAAAAAAAAAAAAGAAAAGAAAAAAACTAAACCTGATAAAAGAGAAATAAGGAGTAACCTTCAAGTCATTGGTACAGGAAGTGTTTCTGAAGACAACAACTTTAGCACAGACACTAAGATCAACAATTAATAAATGAGACCTTGTTATGAGGAGCAACAAAAAGGGGAAATGATGGAGGAGGGTCATATGTCTATTGGTTAATAAAGAAACTGCCTTGGCCCTTTTGATAGGACAGCAGCTTAGATAGGCGGAGTAGACAGAACAGAATGCTGGGAGAAAGAAGCCGAGTCAGGCAGTCACCATTATTCTCCCACTCCAGACAAATGCAGGTTAAGATCTTTCCTGGTAAGCCACCTGGTGGTGTTACATACATTATTAAAAATGGGTTAATCAAGATGAGAGAGCTAGCCAGAAGAGGCTAGAGCTAATGGGCCAAGCAGTGTTTAAAAGAATACAGTTTGTGTGTTGTTATTTCTGGTAAAGCTAGTCATGGTTGCGGGAAGGCAACATGCCACTCCTCCCCACAACAAGACCTCATTAAACCGAGACGCTTCTGTTAAGCAAAGGACATCATCGTTCAGTCAAAGCAGCCACCTACAAAACAGGAAACGATTTTACCAACCAAAATATATAAAGAACTCAAGAAACTGAAAATCAAGAAAAGTAATAACCCAATTTAAAATATGAAGAGCCAATCTAAGCAGAATTTTCAAAAGTGGAAAATCAGATGGTCAAGAAACACTTAAAGAAATGTTCAACATCCTTAACCATCATGGAAATGCAAATCAAACTAACTTTGAGATTTCATTTTGTCAAAATGTCTAAGATCAACAAAACAAGTAACAGCTCATTCTGACAAGGATATGGAGTAAGAGGAACACTCCTGCATTGCTGGTGGGTGTGGGGTTTCTTCAGGAATATGAGAATTAATCTACCTCAAGATCCAGTGGTACCATACTTGGGAATATACTCAAAAGATGCTTCATCCTACCAGAGAGACACAAACATATTGCTTCTCTATTGATAATAGCCAGAAATTGGGAACAACCTAGATGTCCCTCAATCAAAGAATATATAAAGAAAATGTGATACATATAGACAACCGATGTAGTGGCATTTCAAATGTATTTTAATAAATAATGACTGCCTAAAGATCTGAGAGTAAAACAGTCCCACTGGTCAGTTATACAGAGCAGATTATGGTAACACACACCTTTAATCCCAGAAGCGACTTTAGTTGCCATAGAAATCAGGTAGTACATGTCTTTAATCCCAGTGGATCAAAGGAGTCCCATGGGAATCCCCAAACAACCCAGGCTATTGTCAACATTATTTTTAAAAATGTTCTATATAAACTGACAGCAAGGTTCAGTTGCTGAAGCAATACCAACATGACTCACTTTTTTATTTTCCAATTTTTTATTGATTTTATTGAGCATTACATTTTTCTCTGATCCCCTCTCCTTCTCTCCCCTCCCCTCCCCTTCAACCCTCTCTCATGGTCCCATTGCTCCCAATTTACCCAGGAGATCTTGTCTTTTTCTACTTCCCATGTAGATTATATCCATGTATGTCTCTCATAGGGTCCTTGTTGTTGTCTAGGTTCTCTGGGATTGTGATTTGTAGGCTGGTTTTCATTGCTTTATGTTTAAAAACCACTTATGAGTCAGTACATATGATAATTGTCTTTCTGGGTCTGGGTTACCTCACTCAATATGATGTTTTCTAGATCCACGCATTTGCCTGCAAATTTCAAGATGTCATTATTTTTTTCTGCTGTGTAGTACTCCATCGTGTAAACGTACCACATTTTCTTTATCCATTATTCAGTCGAAGGGGATTTAGGTTGTGTCCAAGTTCTGGCTATGACAAACAATGCTGCTATGGGACATCCAAGGGAGGGTTGTTATATTGGGTTTTCGGTTTGTATTTTGAGAAAGAACTTAAAGTTGGGTGGTTACAGAGGGAGAGAAGATCTGGAAGGACTTGGGAGAGGGCTTAACCCAATGTGAAGTAAGCTACATTCACAAAACAGTAAGATTATACTAGTGAGTTTATAATCAGTATGAACTCTTTTAATTTCACCAGCTATATAGAGAGACAGACAGCTGGAGAGGGATGATTGTATGGAAAGATGGGTTGATGAATGGATTGATGGATGAACAAAAGATAATCAAAGAAAGGAGACATTTGAACAAATTTGCAATTTTCAAGCAAACTTTAGTATTTCTAACTCCTAAAAGCTATCTATTCATAGTTTCCACACCCCCAAAAAATTTAGTTATTACTGGACAAGATGGATTATATTCAGCTAAAAGAAACAAGTTTGAATTGACCCCCATAAACTCACAGGCATGGCCTTTTTGGGGGAAGTGTGTCACTGTGCGGGTGGACATTGAGGCTTCCTTTGCTCAAGCTTCTCTGAGTGTAGGGTCCTGCAGATCAAGATATAGGACTCTCAGTTACTTTTCCCACACCATGCCTCCCTACAAGCCACCATGCTTCCTTGAAGAGGGATGCTAAAAAGAAATCCCACACTAGCTCAGAATTGAGTACAATAAAGGGTTATTTATTTAGGGGTAGACTCACAGATCACAGTCCTCTGCACAAAAAGGGAACAGGAATTGATTCCAGCAGCAGGAGAGAGAGCAACCGTGCTTTACATCAGCATTTATAGTATAAGAAGCCACGCCCAAGTGGGCAGATTAACTTAAAGGCTACTGGCTTTAGGATTTCCTACAGCACTTCCTGCCATGATAATGAACTAAACTTCAGAAAATGTAAGCTGGCCCCAATTAATTTTGTTTCCTTTATAAGAGTTGCCATGGTCATGGTGTCTCTTCACAGCCATAGAAACCCTAAGACAACCACCATGACAAGCTGCTACATTAAAAAGTATGAATTTATTATCTTACAGTTCCGGATATCAGAGATTTGAGATGTTTTATAAGCTAAAATCTAGGTAAAATTGTGTTCTGTCTCGAGACCTCTGTGTTTCCATGGTGTACAATAACTGCCAGCATTCTTACTCTGTAATGTAATCATCAGAACACTTGACTTTTGCCTCTGTTTCCTGATCACCTCCTTTTCTGCCTCCATGTTTTATGGAGTTTCATGATATACTGAAAATCTAGAATGATCTCCCCACCTTGAGATTCTTAAGTCTTCTCTGCAAAGCTGCTTTTACCATGAATAATGACACATTCAGACATTCTCTACATTAGGTCATGAACATTTCTGAGAGATCATTATTTTGTCCAGCACAAGCTGTCTTTAGAAATGACCAGGACTTGTTAGAAAAGTAATTTCCCTCAAAGGAAACATAGCACCATAGGTGGCTGGAACTTGTGAGCAGCTTTACTACCTTTTCCTGCTTACCACATTTGACGACTTGAAATAGTCATGATCTTAAAATTCCATTGTAAACGTGAATTCTAAAAATACTTCTCCAGATCAAGCTCATATGTGCAATGCCTACTGATATACTCCAGGGGTGTCCACTAGGTATATCGGAACCATTTTCAGGCCCCTCATCCAAACCTGCATATCTTGAAGTCTTTCCCGATGTCTTTAACAGCAGAAACAGCAATGGCATCCTTAGTGTTATTCATGCCAAGAACACTGGAGCTGTCAGTTAATCAGCAAATCCCGCTAGAATTCCATTTAATGGAACCAGAATCCTGCAACTCATCATCTCCACAATGTCATGGCTGAGCTACCATCATCCCACTCCTGGATTCTTGGGATAGTCCACTAACTGACCATCTGCCTTCCACCTACTCCTCTAGCATGTTCTCAGAAGAACATCCAGGCTGGTTCTCATCAAACCCAACTGAAGGAGATGTTGTGTGGGGAGTGTGAATAGAGCCTCACCCAGACCTCTATTAGAACACAGACACTTGCTGCCCCAGAAGCTGGAAACACTGGATAGCAATGCCTTATATTTGAGTCTCACTCCAGGAGGACTGTCTCCTGTAGACTGAGCCTTCCCCTGGTTAATACGAGCACGCAAAAGCTCCACCCCTTCATTTGGGACTTGCTGTGTGAAGGGCAGAGGCCTCTGTTGCCAATGTGTCCCAGTTCAGCTTGTCCCTTTGCCCAGTCCTGCTGACACCTCCTCGGAGGTGCTTCAACTAAAAATGTGACTAAGATAAGTACATTTGGTGCAACTACACATCTTGGAGTCTGTTTCCAGGACAAGGTAATGTTCAGACACTAAATCAGATCATTTGATTCCTCTGGCCAAACTCTTCCAGGGCCTCTCCAGTTTATACAAAAGGTTACATTATCGCTATGCCTGAGGGTCCTTACATGAAATGGCTCCTGGTATATCATCTACTGCTGCTCCACCACTCAAGCCAAGCATACATCCAGATCCTCCTTTCTCAAATGCTCTTTTCCCAAATACGCACACAGTTTCCTTGCTCATCTGCCTCCGAGCCTCTCAACTCCATTTGTTTTGGAATAGTCCTCTTATTTTCCCCTTAGAATGTACTCAGAATTCCACATCTTTTCTCTGCCTTCCTGTCCCTGCATTGTTCCAAGCCACTGTCATTCCCTTCATGGGTTCTTGCAATAGTTAGCAGCCACCTTCTGAGAACAAACGGCTCTGTCCTTTCTCGCTCCATCTTCCGTCATGCTTTTCTGCCGTGCACTTGTCTGATCTCTTCCATGCTCACCTAGTGTGCGCATCATCTTTCTCATACCACTCGAACACATCTATTTTGTCCATTTCATCCTCTATGCTTAGAATATTACATATTAGGTCTTCAGAAACAAATGAATTAGTAACGAAGTGTGTGCCAAGTACCACCAAGCACACTTATATACAATACCTCATTTAACACTCCAACAACTGGAGGAGAGAATTACGATATCGGCTTTTTAGCCGTGAAAACAGAGACCATTTCACATCAAAGGAATAATAGAGGCCAGATGTAACCCCATGGTTCCAAACTCAGAAGCATATTCCCACTAGCCTCCCCAGCAGCACTTACACTACTCTGTTATCCAAGTAAATCTAATCCTCACTGAAGAGACAATTCGAAGAATGAGGTGCCAAGAGTAAAACAGAAAGCATGATCTTGACCCTCGTTGGGTAACACCTGTGTGCTTATTACTGCACTCAAACCACAAAGTGAGTTTTACAGTAGTAGCTGCAGGGTGTGCCCTCGGGAACCCGATTAAACAAAAGGAGCTCCTGATAAACACAGTAACACTACCAAACATTAATTACCTTGTTAGTTTACTTACAGTTTTGTATCACATTACAACTCGCTGTCTTCCACTTAGCAAAAGAAAGATTAATAAAGGAAGTGGGATTGTAACAGCTTTCTGCTGTCCAGTAAGGAGGAAGGGCTTTACCCAATGCTCAGAACCCATTAACTTCAGAGAGAGAACCCATAGCCTGGATACACAGGGCAGGACATGACACAAATGGGAAATAAGTCTGACCCCAGCACAGAAGCCTAGCGTTGCACACACATGTGGGTCTGATGGGGTCTGCTGGTCTAAAAGCAAGGTGGGAGTGGTCTTATTCGGCCTTTACCATCTAAGGATGGTCACACACAAAGCGTGCTTTGTGGGCCCTAATGAAAGACATGTGCTGGGGTGGTTTTACACATGGCAGCAGGCTGAAAACTAATGACGTGAGACAGCCACCACGGTGCCTGCACACTGACCCCTGTGAAGGCTCAGGCCTGACTTATAACAGGCAGAGCTAAACCGATTTATCACCAAATTATGCATCATCTAATAAAGGCTGGTGTGACTCAATCTGCCAGGCAGGACTGCTGACAGTGGGGGAAATGGCCTCCAAATGCCCCCTCTTCCTTGTCCTGAGAGCATCTTTAACCCTTCGGTGATTGATGGCCTGCCTGATGTAGAAGTGGAAACTTTACAAACTATCTAACCTTCTTAGGGGAGTCGGGCCTTGGGGTTCCTGGAGTTACAGACTTGCAGAGTCTGGCCTCTGGCAGAGTCAGCCCCATGTCTGCGACTGAGTGTGAAGTAGAAGAAACCCATCCTACCTTGCTCCGCCACTTAAATTACACACTAAAAGCAGGTGTTGATTTCACGGGGTCATTTGCAAAGTCGTTATCGAAATACATTCTCATTTCCATAAATATTACTCCTGCAAATTTTAGGTTCTACCAGTAGCTCTACATGTTCAAAGAGAAGAGTTCTGATAATGTCACCACTGTCATAGAAATGGAAAAGCCCACGTATTATAGAAAAATATCGCAGTAGAAGTCACTGGTGCATGGCTGAGAATAGACACAGCCATGTCAGGTTATAGGCCCCAGAGGCAAATAACCTAGCAAAAACTTAGATGGTAACCAAGGGAATTGCAACAATTTCTACCATTAGACCCATAAAAACCATTTTAGAAACAGTCAGAGAACATCAGTAGAGATGTTCTAAGAAGTTATGAAATATTCTGTTTTCTTTCTCTTCACAATATCATTTTTTTTATGTGAACAAACTTGCTCCCTGTAGAAAACTTTAGTTTTCTGGAATCTTATAGACTCTTTTATCCTTCATAATATATTTTATAATTCAGTTCAGCAACCACAGACTATATGAAGACTCAAACATTAGTGATGCTCTTCTCCTGAGAAAACATGCATTTAATCTGCCTATTGTGGCTCTGCGTATCTTTCCTCTTTTCTTCCACCAAAAAATAATGAAAGCACCAAGAATCTCTAAAATATTAAGTAGAGAAAATTGGAAGGCCCATTCATATGCCAGAAAACCTGTGTCTAATTATCAGGAGGGATGCCATGGTTTTTTTTTTTAAGTTTTATTTTATTTTTTTCTTAAACTAAACCCACAGAGCCAACTAATCTGCTCTTTGGACCCTTTCCTCCTTCTGGGTTGCCTTGTCCAACCTCAGTGAAAAGAACGTACCATCATGGCTGGCTGATATTCATGGGAGGCCTGCCCTTTCTGAATAGAAAAAGGGGAGTGGATGGCAGGTGGGGGAAAGAGCACGGAGAGGGGAGGGACCCGGAAGAGAGGAGGGAGGAGAAAATATGACTGAGTTGGGGATTAATTAAATAATTAAAGAAAAAAATAAGAAAATATCTCAAAAGAGAGACCGACCTAAGCATTTTACACATTTTTTGTTAAATGAGAAATCCAAAAGTCAATTATTCAGTATTCAGAGATACTTGACCAATCATAGAAGAGAAAAACAAAATCTGACTGGTTTCTCATTTTCTTGTTGTTTTCTGAGACAGGGTCTCTCCCTGCAGTCTATGCTGACCACTGGAACTTAATAAATCTTAACCTGGCCTCCAACTGGCAAGTCTCCTGATTCAGCCCCTGAGTGCTGGGGTTAGAGGCATGCACCACCAGGCCAGACACTGAAATTGATTTTTAAAACTCAGCTTATGTAGAAAGCTGCAGAGCAGAACAAGGTGGATGGAGTCCCCTAGTCCCAGTCTGAAGAGCTGATTGCAGCCTCCGTAGTAGATATTTCCTTTGCACAAATTGACTTCAATTATTCCAGAGCGAACAAAAGTAAATAACGGCGCATACTTCCCCTTACAAAACAGTTGTCTTCAAAGCAATGAGCTAACATTCTCCTGAAGGCTGTGAGTCTTAGAGAAGGTGCACCTGTGACCACTGCAGTTTGCATCTGGAACATCATCCCTATGCCGCTATTGAGAGGACACAGAAGCTTTAAGGGCTTGGGCTTCCTGGGGGAGGTTATGTCATTGGGAGCGCGCCTTAGACGTTGATTGTAGAACTCTGACCTTGCCTCTTCCTTTCTGTTTCCACTTACAGCTTCGAGATGGCCAGCTTGGCACACCACGCATTCTTGCCGTGGTGTCCTGCCCACCTCCTACCACCAGAGGAGAAAAGTAACAGGTCTTCTCGGTAAGGACTGAAAGCACCCGAACTGTGAGCCAAATGTCCTTAAAACACACCTCACGCACTTGTTACAGTGACAGAAAGCTGGTCAATGCAATGACCGTTCTCACGGTTCCTGTTCAGAGTCTACAAGTGACCCAGAAGGGATATCAGAGAGAACCATCGTGCTACTGGAACCTGGGGACCTGGAGCAGTCTCTTCCCTGCCACTCCACACTCCACAGGAGATCAATTGGTATGGACTGCGTCAGGTTGTCTAGAAGATTTAGAGAGACAATTGAAAGTTAATGCACAATTTAATTCTCCAGAGGACTTCAGACTCACCTAGAAAATTTGGGTAGTATAGATGTGACAGTCTTTGACTACAACTGTGAGAGAAGCAATTTCAAATAGCATTAGGAGTGGCTTAGAGCCACTTCTTATCACCCAAATCACTTTTGAATGAACCTTGACAATGGCCAGCCGTGATACATGCTGGGTGGCGTGTCAATAGAAGCACAGAAGCCTGGCATCAACCGTGAGCTAATGCCCTTCCAATAGGTGTGATTTAAAGGTAACCCATCGGGGCCTTCAACCACCCATAAAGATCCATTTTCTAAAATATTATTGTTATTTAATTATGAACATGGCAGCAGTCTCCAGGATTTTATGTATGCCCCGAAGCTATCACTGAAATATTTCAGATAGCGTGAACGCGTGTACCTGTGTAAATGCTAATAATAATGCAATGCAGTGCAGAGTAGCAAGTTAAAAAAAAAAAACAGATAAAGCTGGAGTGCGCGTGGGGGCTCTGGTAATTGGAAGAGTCAATGGCTGTATGATTCAAGAAAATAGTCTCCCTCGAGAAGGAGAGTGATAGGCCTGCATTTATACAGCAGCTCGCCAACGCTAAGCAGGCTTTCCTCTGCATATTATTGGTGCCAGCCCGATGAGGCAGAAAATTGCATCGTGTCATTTAATTTCCAATCTTTGTTTTCATTGTATTAATCTTTTGGCTTTGCTTCACTTTATAATTTGAAGGCTCAGCAAGAAGCAAACGAAATGGAAATTCAGCTACTTTCAGGCCCAACTCGGCACGTTTGGTGCAGTTTCCAAAAGTTTAACTCTATGTAACGCTGTCCACAAATAATAATGGGCTATGTCTGCATACAGGCTTGTTAGCACTCATTAGGAGGGACGTTAAGGTCTCTGGGAAATGTGCCAAAAGGCGGTCACCAAAACGCCATCTAGAGATGGTTTCAGAAAGAATAACAGACAAGTTTTTTTTTTTTTTTTTTTTTGGTTTTTTGAGACAGGGTTTCTCTGTGGCTTTGGAGCCTGTCCTGGAACTAGCTCTGTAGACCAGGCTGGTCACGAACTCACAGAGATCCGCCTGCCTCTGCCTCCCGAGTGCTGGGATTAAAGGCGTGTGCCACCATCGCCCGGCTAACAGACAAGTTTTTGAGACAAAACTGTGATGGTCTTGTTAATAAATAAGGTGTGAGACCCTCAAGAACTAACTCCACTTAGTGAGTGTTTCGTTCATTCCCCTGTCCCTCCTTTGTCCTTCCTTCCCCCTTTTTTTCCTTCCTTTCTTTTTCTTCCTTTTTGTTATTCCCATAGGAAAAATAAAAGGAAATAAATCTGAAATGATGTATGGAACTTGGACCCCACTGAGCTGCACAGAAGTTAGTATCTTGCCCTATAAATAAGAAGGCCCTAACAGCTTTCAGGGGCTGACGATGCAGCAGAGAGCTCTGAATTGCCCGAGTTTTTGGCATCAGACCAGCCTAACCGCATATTCCTGCCAGCTCTACTTACCAACAACATACTTTTTGAGAGGCCGTTTCATCTCCCCACGCCTTGCTCCCTGGTCTGTAAAGCAGGAGTGCATGACGGAACTGTGAGGACAGCAAACGGGGGCTGCCCTGGCCCGGCACCTAAGGCGCCCTTGGCAGCGCTCCCGTGCCGCTGCTCTCAAGGCCACTTGCCACTCTTGCTGCTGTCCTGGGAATGACTCAAGAACCAGTAAGGAAGACAGGACAAAAGGTGGCCAGGTCCCTTTCTCCTGCCACAATGACTCCGCGGTCACACACGCCGCACTGTTGAATCCCAAGATTTGGAGAGGAGTGCTTTTCCCCCAACTTGAGCTATTTTTTTTCTGATTGTGAGCTTGTCCTGTGTCAGTGGCCTCAGAGCTGGAATATACCTGCAGCCTGGCTTTTCCGCTACTGAAGTAGTATATCACCAGCCACTTCTTTATAAATATTGGGCTATTGATTTTTTTTCGGTTTGTAAATTCGCCTCAAAGGTGTTTTATAGTGTGGGGCAAACAACAATAAAAAGAGAAATACCATAGAACAGGGAAGATTGGAGAACACACCACGGACACGAGATCATTAGCTTCTCAGATGTCATAATTGCTAAGCCCTTCTTTGAGGCAATATTTGGTGGGCACGATGAGTCTCAGGGGAAAAAGGGAATATACGGAAAAATTCACTGCAATCTTTCAGGCTAAAATCAGGTTCAGTGAAATTCTGATTAGAATTTTCCAGTCCATCATTGATTACCAGTTCTCTCTATAGATCTCAACACATTTGACATACCAGCCTTGGAGCAAAGGTTGAGCAGGTGCTGTTGGCTGCATTATAAAGATAAGAAAAACTGAACCTACCCAAAGATAGCTCCGTGCCGAATTATACACAGCACCAACTTTTAACCACTGCTTTTCAGAGGAAAATGTAGTAGCTCAAGCAATAGCTGTAGGGGAGCTGGGGAGATGACTCGGCCACTAAAAAAGAACTCAATCTGATGCCTTGTCTGGGCTTTTACTGGAACCAGGCCCACAAGTATACACAGGATATATGCAGACAAAGCACCCATACACATAAAAATAAAAAGCACTTGCTCCTCTTGCAGAGAGTCTGGGTCCATCTCCCAGCACCCACAGTGAGTTTCAGGGAATCCGGTGATCTCTTCTGGCACTGTGGACACCATAGGCACATGGTGCACATACATACATGCATGCAGGTTCAACACACATACACATAAAATAAACATTCATTTCAAGAAGAAAATGAACAGACTTAGTTTCCACACAACTAAACTAATAAAGTTATTAAGAAGAACACTATTTGATTCAACTATCTAATTTTAAAAATTTGTCACTTGGTATGGAGAGATGGCTCAGGAGTTAAAAGCACTGGCTACTCTTCCAGAGGTCCTTATTTCAATTCCTAACAGCCACGTGGTGGCTCACAACCATTTGTAATGGAATCTGATGCCCTCTTCTGCATGCAGGCATACATGCAGATAGAACACTCATACATATTAAACAATAAAGTAATTTAAAAAAAATTATCACTCTGCGAAGAGATGGGCATGGGATTTTTGCAATGTTAATTTTGTTAACCTTTTAATGAAACACATCTGATATTTTTTTTTTTTCTTTTAAAAAAAAAACCAAGAAACTCTTTTTCCCGTTTTCCTTACATTCCTATCATTCTGCTTGGACCAACCAACCAACCCACCATGAGTGAGTTGTAGAAATGATGTTTCTCATCTCTCAGCTCCCCGGGCTTCCACAAATGGCCTCAAAAAGTGCATTGGCTTCTTGTGTCTTAGATTGCACTTTCCCAAGAGTACCTGAAAACAATGTCAAACTACCTGAGTTTGCAGCCCTAGTCAGCTCTCCAAACCCTCCTTAGGTTTGTTAGAATACATCCTTTCTCAAAGTGAGTCATCACTGTTATGAAATGAATTGGTCTTATGTAAATGTCACTTTGGGGTTATATTTGTCAAGAAACTCTGCCTCTTCTAGTATCATGTTTGAAATCAGAAGCCAAGTGAGCATCTGTCATACTGTGTGACACGGTATAAATTTATCCAGTCTATTTTCACCCAACAATAGGAGTGTCTTACAAAGTTAATTGCCTGCACTTGGCGCTCACTGACAAGCAATTTCATAACTGCTGGTTCTGCTGGTTACCATGCACACTGTTCCAAACAGTTCATCATGAGGCTAATTCAGATGAGTCGGGAGCATATGCAAATCATCAGCACAAATAAATTACATATTTAAAAACAAGACCATTATGAATTCCACAGTTAATGGTTACAGTTGTTCTTTAGATGCTTTTAAAAGTTCTTCATCAAGATTTTTTAACTGTTAAGGTGTTTTTTTATTAGCTCAATCCACTTCCTATTAGTCTTAAAATTTAACAAGACTTCATGGCAAAGTGGGTCTGGAAGAGGGCTTATTAACCTTCCCTCAGGGTAATAAGTCCCATATGGCATAAAGAAATAATCCCTACTTCCAGGAGACAGAAGTCATTATAGTCAATAGAGGGTTAATGTGACTTTTAATTGGAGGGCCATTACTATTTTCAGGACCTATAAAATTGAGAATCCATTTAAACATAATCAGAATGTTCCTTCATTATCCTTCTCTGAAGAAAAGGTGATACCTGTCTCCCTGTAGCCTCGGATTTGTCTCAGGAAATTATGTATACCTCTTCAGGCCTTTTTATAAATAAATAAGACGGTTGTTTGCTTTACTAAAAGTATTCCACTAATTGAAGTAAAATCCTTCATTTAGTTGCTCATTATAAATAAATTTGAACTTTGAATTAAGATAAGTAATTGTGGTGTAAGAATCGCATACAAATAATCTCATATCAGATACGCATGCATTTGAAACTTGATTTTCCACTATGTGGCACACGCCCACACTACATTGACAGCCTGCTCTGAGATGTATCAGTTCAGAAAGAAAAGACGGAGGTGACAGCACAGTTAACACAGCGAGTTCAGGAGACAACACTGCTCAAGAGAATAAAACTTGTCACTTAGAAGGGAAAGGGTGGCAGGGCAAATGTCAGCCTGGGCAAACCCAGTCCTGGTCCTACTCAGGACGACTCTGGTCAGGTGATTTCACTTCCAACATTCTAGGTGTGGTTACAGACAGAAAACAAAGTCCCACTGATAGTAAACAAGTAATGATTACCTGAGAGGCGGGGCTTCAGTTCTCAGGTTGAGTCCACGCTAAACGGGAAAGAACTACGTAACTAGCGGTGCCTACCATGACGGACCCTGTAATGTAAAATTATAATTACACATTAAGTCATTCCAACAGCTTTACACTAACTTGTCAAGGAGTTGCTACAGTGGATGCTTCGTTCACAGTAGAATGATATATGCTACTGACTGGAAACACAGACGAGGATGGTAACCACCCTGACAAAAGACAGACTCGTAATACAGAAAACGTATAGTGAAAGTAGGGCAAAGTAAGGCTGAAGACTCCCCAAGTCCATGAGTCTCTAAATAGAAAAGAACCCTGACCCGCTTCTCACCCTGGAACACCTCATTCCACATAACAAGCTTTCCCTGGAAATAATTTATTCTCCCCATCCGGTGACATAGCAATACGCATTGCATATAATGAATTGTGAAGACAAGATAATGCAGATTAAAGTATCGCCAACTTCCAGGCACGAAAACAGTATTTCAGATATGTGCTATAATATTAATCAGTGTTTAATAAGCACTGCATAACTCTTAGCAAGCAAATGAGAAATGTATTGCTACAGAGAGGTGATGGGATGCTTATAATGTACAGTTGTTACTGCTACACTGTGGCTATTTAAGAAATCTTAATAGTAAATTGAGTGGGAATATAATACTATAATGGATGTGGAAATGTTCAATCAGGCATTTGTATGAAATATGAAAACATTCAAAGAGAGTAAATACATGTGTAATGGATTTTGATTAGCCGTAACGGTGTACGATGCAACCATCCGTCATAAACAGGGTACGATATTTTGCTTTATTGCGTTTATGAAACTGAAAGTGTTGATGAAGCTAAGAACCCTTCCATAATGCAGGTCATGTTGATGAACTTGACTGTCGTGATCATTTCCCAATGTTTACCTTTAAAATACACCATTTTATTAGTCAGTTATACTTCCATGAAGTTTTATTATATTTTCACCAATTACAATCATATCATCACCCTGGAAAATCTTTTCTCATTTACCGAACTTTCTTAACTTTTTTATTGTGCTTAGTTTTGTATTTTTATTATGCTTAGTAAGTAGTTTTGTTTGTAACTAGTGGTATTTTCTTCTTTCATATAAATCATATGATCACTTGTTTCATCACAAAACAAGTAAAGGAAATGGATCAAAATGAACAAAGAATTACCTCTATAGGGAGATATCTTCATGTGGACACACACAAACCACACACACACAACATAGACACACTCACACACACACGCATACACACATTCATTCACACACACACACAGTACACTCTGTACTGGAAAAGAAATTACTTTCTAAAACTAAAGACGATTGTATGGAATCATCAAAACCTCAACTCTCCCTGTACTAGCACAGTTTTTCAAATCTTTAACACATGCAGATCTCTACACACTAATTCACCCCTTCACAAATACTTCCCACCCCCACTTCACACCCTTTACTGTCTCATCTCTCCAGCTGCCACTGGGTACACACAAGTACCTGTTGAACCTCCAGAATGTGACAGATTTGCCACCCCTCCCCCATCCTCAGGCCACAACTCTGCTCTATGCTCTGAGCTTCAGCAACCCTTGACCTTTTGCTGCCTCAAAACTGAATGTGTGTGGTGTCACATGCCTTTAGTCCCAGCAGGTGGGAGGCAGAGGCAGGAGAATCTTCGAGCTTGAGGCCAGCATGGTGTACATTGTGTGTTCCAGGACACCCAGGGCTATGTAGAGAGACCCTGTCTCAAAAGACAAAAATAATAAAATTTAAAAATTCATTTCACTTGGTATTGTGGCTCACACCTAGATTGCCCATGCTCAGAAAGCTGAGGCAGAGGGATTGCAAGGCCGCCCTGAATTCCAGAGTGAGAGTTTACCTAAAACAGTAGCAATGAGCTAAAGCCTATCTTGCTCTGTCTCAGGGGTCTCACTCAACACTCCTCCAGCTCTGTACCAAAGCTCTGGGTCTCTTGAAAGATTATTAAGACTGCAAAATGGTGAAATGCATAAATGTATCAACTCAGCCTAGTTTTCATACACTGTGTCAAGTGCTAAGAAAGGTGAACAAGGAGGCTAGGGCACCGATATGTCAAATATGTCAAAATTTGTTTATTCAATCTGAATTTAGATTTTAGGAGGGTTGTCTATACGGCTGTTTATTTTGTAGTATGAGGGCTGAGTCCAGCTTCACAGTTACCGTAGGTCATGGCGGCGTTCTTAGAACCCTACTAGAGAGTTTAAGTATTTGGGTTTTCAGTTTGTTCTGTGTTCCCACTACTAGGTTGGAGCTCAGACATGTGTTGTTGTTGCTGTTGCTGTTGTTGTTGTTGTTGTTGTTGTTGTTGTTGTTGTTGTTTCACTTAGTTCTTCCATGTATTAATTAATGGCTCTATGTTCTGCTGTTAATATAGGAGTCTGCCTGGGGATCTGGAAAGTGACCTCCTCTAAAGGTGACTGCTACAAGAGAAGTATCCTTCATTACGCTTGACTTCTGCTTTATAGCGGGGGAAAAGGGACCACGGGAGAAGTAGCACACCACAAACAATAAGACTGTAGCCAAGTCTTTCCAGAAAAATACTGTCAACAAACGACAAATAATGGGGCTTCTTAAAAAATAATGTAAAATAAGAGAATACCAACATACGGCCAGCAATCCCACTACTGGGTATACGGCCAAAATCAATGGGATGGATGGTGAAGATTTCTGTTCTCACACACCCACTATAACAATGAAATGAAACCAGTGCCTATCCAGCAGCTGGAGGAAATGTGGAAGAAAATGTGCATGCACAGGGGAATACTACCCAGTGACTTAAAAAGATGACACCTTCTTTGTGACAACAGCAATAGAAATTGAAGCAATATTTTAGAAAAAAATAATCAAAGAAAATAAGAGTAACAACTATTTTATCTCGCTGATGCAGAACTTTAAAATGTTTGTTAGATCTAAGCACAGAATGGAATACCTGTTACTGGAGAGTAGAGAAAATACAAACAGAATGAACAGAGGCTGGTGATAAATTTCAATTAGGAAAAATAATTTCTCATGTTCTGCTTATAACAGTAATGCACTAATAAATAATAGTAATGCAGTATGTTTCAAAAAAGAAGTTTGAATGTTTACATGATGAAAAGTGGTAAATGTTTGAGGAAATAGAGCTGCCTTCCCTGACTTAGAAATTATACAGTGTGTACCTATATTAAAATATGACTTGGTACCTCATAAATATGTACCATATTATACATCCTTTTTTAAATTATATAATACAGATAGATATACATAACTATACAAATAGATATATAGACATAGAGATTCAGAAGGAACTGAAAATCCCACAAACTATTGGGAAGGCTGTAAATCTAGAATGGTGGGTTTCAGACTGTGCATTGAGACCACCTCTGAGGGTCAAACAACACTTTCACAGGGGTTGCGTATCCGATATCCTGCATATATGCATCACAATTCATAACAGTAGCAAAATTACAGTTATGAAACAGCAGTGAAAATAATGTTGGGTGTCACCACAAATGAGGAACCATTTAGAGGGTCACACCATTAGGAAGGTTGAGAACTACTGGGCTAGAAATGGAGACAGGATTTTTGGTTATAGTCCTAGGACAGAATTCACCTTCTATAGTAGACTTCAATTTTTATTCCTAAGACCTCTAACTGATCTGGTGAGACACAACCATTTTATCTAAGACTCTCCTTTACTGTGAAAGCGGACTCATTATGATGTAGCTGAACCTACAGGCACTTGCACAGCAGTATCCAGACCCCTGTTCCAGAGAGAACTGAGCAGGAACCTAGGTGAGCTGATCCATAAAATCGCCAACATACAGGCTCTAGAAGATGCTCTTCTTGAGTTTAAAAGTTCACTGGCTGAAACTTCCATCAAAGGAATATACTTCCCTGCTCTTGTAACTACTTTGACCAGAGGGACAGCTACTAACCCAGTGCGATTTGGAGGGAATGATCTTGGTGGCATAGTTTGGTCATGACAGGCCCCCATGTCACAAGAATGACTCTGTTTCATAGACCCTTTGCTTCAAAACCTAGAACTCTCACTGTGAGGAAAACACCAAAGGTGATCTCCAGTCTGGGCCAGAACAAAAAACATGGGAGCAAGGCCAATGACCCAAGGGCACCAGCAGATACCATGAGGGAAAAAAAAAAAAAAACATGTTTTATTTTATATTTCATAAATCTCTAATATTCGGTGGTTTAGTACAGAGAAAGGGAACAGCAAGATCTTACTGTTACATGACATGCTGGTGACACCTACATGGCATTGCAGTCAATCAAATCTGGGATGCCAGCAGTGAGCATGTATTAACTATAGAAAGATTATTCCCACAGGCCAGTCAATCTGTGATAGCAACAGTGAGCATCCATTAACTGTAGAGAGAATAGTCTTACCTGGACAGAAACACAGCATGGGCTTTATGTTTCATAAAGTATCATATAAGAAGAGCTGTTTAACATTTATTTATGCTTTGTTATATGCCAATCTTCGGAGCGCAGCAAATGCTAGTGTGGATAGGGCATGATTTTCCCTGTGAAAGCTGACAGAGAAAGCTCCATGCTGGCATGCAGAATGATGGGAGTGGGTTGTCATGAAGTTTACCTCATAGTCCTGGCCATGCCTTTCTGCTGTCAAAACCGTCTAGCGCTTCAAGACTTCATTCATCACTACTATTCTCAATTGGCTCCTGAGGAAGAGCTTTTCTCTTAAAATCAATGTTCGGATCCATCTGCTCACCCAAGACTAGAAAAGAGCTTTGTCCAGAGCACACAGGTGAATAACCACATCCCATGTATGCTGTTAGCTCATTGTCCTCTCATCCTCTAAACTCAATAGTGCTATTACCGTAGAAACCTCCGGACTCGGGCACTTGAGGGGCAGGGTGAGGCAAGGCCTTGATTAGACTCTTCTAGAACCATCTGTATCACTCACTGCCCTGCACATTTGGCTCTTTATAAGTTTAAATCTCTTACTTTTAAAAGGGAGTACTTGGAGCCGGGTGGTGGGGGTGCATGCCTTTAACCCCAGCACTCGGGGCGGGGTGGGCAGAAGCAGGCCGATCTCTATGAGTTCAAGGCCAGCCTTGTCTACAAGACCTAGTTCCAGAACAGGCTTCAAAGCTACACAGAAACCCAGTCGCAAAAAACAACAACAACAAAAAAGCATAAAACAAAACAAGGAGTATTTTGGATTAAATAGTCTCTCAATCCCTGAAATGCTGAGTTACACACATATGTCCAAATACACACAAGCTCAAGCTCACATACTCGGTTGGGTCCAAAAACTGCACCCAAAATGTCCTTGGCTTTTGGCTTGCCTGGCTGAACACACAATGAGTGTGATCAATTGAAGATCTGTGAAAGACAGCAATTGCAAGGTGGTGTTAATGGAAATCAAATTCTGCTTTCCCAGGGGCTTCATTCCACAGTAGATTTTTATTCGCTAGTTGCCATGATTTTGAACTAGAAGGTTCTCATATAAAAACTAAAGGTGAAATTGTGGGTAAGCCAGTTCAGATATTGTGATCTTGGAAGAGCTGCCCCCACCACTCCTCTGTCTTGTAGTGGCATAGGCAGAGTAGAGATGCCCCCATCAACACCTGAGGCTGGTAGGAAAGCTGGTCTTGAGGTCATAAGAGGAGGAGAGTTGTCCCTGTCCCTCATCAACTACAACACTTGGGAGTGTGGCCCCTACACCTCGCCTAGGCAACACAGTAGAACTGGCCGTGAAGGTGTGTGCACAGGAGAACTGACCCTGAGTAAGTGAAAGTCAGAAACTTGGCCCCACCCCTTGCTCATAGCTGCAAGGGGTTTACTAGCCGGGGCAAGGCTGGAGAGCCCACCCTGGTAGCAAAGACCGGGGGGAGCTGGCAAGATGACCAATCCTGGAACCTGGGTTATATGTTTGCCCACCCCAACATCCAACCCATCTGTAACCTGCTGGAGCACAGGGGTGCAGTCCTGTGGACCCATGGTTACAGGATCCCCACAACACGGGGTAGCAACGGGATGTACAGGAAGGGTTCTAGCATCTATGGTGCAGTAGAGACCAGGGGAGTCTAGATCCAGACTAAAGATTCTTTGCAATGAATGACTACATGTAAAAATATATAAAAGGGGTTTACTGCGTGACTCATTGTACCACCCTGCAGCTTCCAGGACAAGATTTTCCTCTTCTTCCTTTTTCCTTTTTTCTTTCTTTCTTTTCTTTCTCTGTTTTTCTCTTAAATTTTATTTTGTTTCTTTTCGAGTGAGAGGGAGACAGGTGGGATCTGGAGGCATGATGTTAAACACACAAAGAATAAATAATTTTTTTTTAAAAAAAGACATGTTTCTATTTTACAGATGAGAACATTTGTTAAGGAGAAGGCAAGGCAACAGCCCAATGCCAAGGACTCCACCAAAAGAAGCATGGCCGCTTAAATCCAATGGTTTCTTTTGATTTAGGAGTTCCTAAAGAACTCTACTTCTGAGAAGGGACCCTCTGAGATGGGGCAAGGGGAGCAAAGGGTAACAAAGGGAAATGCAATGCTTGAGCCACTCCCCTTTGTCACAGGTCAGATTCCCTCATTGATCAGCAGGCTTTCATGCTCTCCAAGACGAAACTGTTAAGGCTTTTTCAAGGCAATGTTATTTCTGAGTAATTATAAATGATCGGCGCTTCATTTCAATCGTATTGGCATTCATCATTCACAGACTTCCCTGAGATTGATTGTGAAGAAAACTAATACCATGGATATTTGTTCTCTGTAATGTAAAATTAATAGCAGATGCATGGCTGGGAGAAATTTTTTTCTGCTGTTTCCATAGTTATTAAACTCCTGGATTCGTCTCTTTGTGTTGCTAACCCACATGCTGTGCTGCCTCCCTTGCCCATCTTACTCTCTGTTGTATTTTAAAGTCGTGGCTCCTCACCGCCTGTTTAAAACTTGGAAGTAGAATAGCAGTTACTATTGACTGAGCATGGCTTGGTAGCCATGGAGAGGGCTGACAGACACTGTCTTGATTAGTACTCAAGAACAGCTTTCAAAGTCATACTATCGTTTTAAAAGAAAAACAGAAATATCACCACGAATGACTCAGCCAGTGCCTGGTGACACCAATATTCAAAAACATTACTTGATACCTCCTCGCTTGGCTGTCTTTCTTAGCCGAGACTCTTAAACTTTCTAAACTTGAATTTTCCCATCTGTGAGTAAAATCAAAATTACTGAAAGGAGTCTGTAAGATAGAATATATGAAGTTATTGGTACTGAATATCAATCAGTACTAGTTTCTATTAATTTCAAATAGTGGGTCATCCCAATGTGCGTATCCTAGTAACCCTCAGACTCAGCCTGCCTGCATCAGAGGCTTCCTTTCTTCCTCTTCTCTCTGACATCAATTATCACACATACGCTGCCCACACTAGATAAGAAACCTAGGCAACTTCTGCCTCTAATACGCTCACTTTCCCAGGGGTTAGAAGACAAACTGGCCCATTAGTTTGTCTGTTGTTTGCTTGTTGGATAATATCTATAGTCTATCATGCGTACTTGTATAGAAGGAGCTCCTTTCCAATCAGCTCACTCTCTTCACCTCATTTAGAACCCTTCGTTCAACAACCTTGGTCTTCACATGAAGCCCAAAGATCTCAGCAGAGTACACCCAACTGATTGTTGGGAAGGACTTTGCTTGGGCTTGTTTGGCACTTGGGCTGGACAAGGTCTCACTCTAAATACTAGCCTAGCCTCACACTTGCTATGTAGCCCAAGCTAGCCCCAAACTCGTAGTTCTCTCCTTCTGTACCCAAAGACACACTCGACCTTTCAATACCTGATCTTAGTTAAATCTCCAATGTCACCGAGCACTTCCTCCATTTTCCACAGGAACAAAAGTGCTGCTGCCGAAACACAAACCAGTCTGTTCTGCACCTCCCAGGAGCCAGAAGCACAGTCGCGGTTAACTCTTTCCTGATTTCCTACTGGTCCTCAGTCCCCTTTTGGTCCCCTCTCGCTCCTGAGGACTGAGCCTGACTCCTGTGGGTTCCCCTCCCAGCTTGTTCAGGCCTCGACCTCAGTCGCTAGACAAAGGAGTCTCTCGATTCTCTGCTAGGCCTCAGTTGCCACACCTGAGATTCCTAAATTGAGTCTCTACTCTGCCCCAGGCCTCAAGAATTCAGAAAGTGAACTATGTTGTAAGATGAGAAGCGGGCATGCTAATGATGCTGTTACAAATTGGTATACAGTAGGAAAATTTTAATGCTGAGGACAAAAGTACAGGGTTAACCAATAAATCCTTTTCATCTGCATGCAAGAATCATAGAGCCAAGAGTGAATAGGTGCCTCATGGAATTTATTCAGCTGTTCATAGCAACCAGGTTCAACCCGGCGCCTCAGTTTGGGAGCCTTATAATCTGAACCTGGGCATCAGCCCCACAGCGTCACACAAATGATGTCCTGGCATTCGAACTAAGAAGGGGTTCAGGGTAGCTTGGAGAACACTTGAACGAAAAGAAGACAAATTTTCAGTCAATAAGGAATCCTACAAGGTTGAGATATATGAGCTGTGGGTTACAATTGAAGCAGGAAAGCCGAAGAGGCAAGCTGAAATCCTCGGGGGCACTTAAAGCACTGTGAGAAGACCAGGGAATTTCCTGGGAGTCAGTTACAAATCTACCTATAAACTACTTGACAACAAGCGCAGAAGTAAGCAGGGTGTCTTACTGAAACAGCACAAAATAAAACCAGTGGTGTTCAAGAGAACCAGCCCTACACCAGAATGCATAAAAATAAAAATAAAAGCAACTCACCTGGATGCCTGAAGAAAAATAAAGGTAAAATAGAAAAAAAATCAAAGACTTTTTAATTAATCCTAGTTTCAGAATATCATTTTGCATATTTTTCAATAAAGACCTAAAGCATTTTTAAGTGTAATTTAAAGAAAATTTGGGAAAATGGGTGGTAGACGCAATCCTCAAATCCACAATACAGGTATATTTTCCATGAGGGCAAGCAGCTCCTCTCTTATTCCTTGGCACACTGTCTACCACTGCGGAGAGGAACAGTACCCCAGTATTCAGCAGAACTAGCTGAACCCACATGAACAGCTCACACTCAGCCAGTCAAGTGAGACAAGCAAAATGTGAGCATTATAGTTGTGCGAGGCAGAAACAGGTTCCCGCCTCAGATCCCGGCAGACAGCTGTGCAAGGGACCGCATTGGTATGCAAAGAATCAGAACAACAGCTTCAGAAGAAACATTTCAAGCTTGCAGTTAATACTAAATTGGAAGAGACAGCAAATAATGAGAAACAAAGCAGGCAGATAAAAAGGGGTTTAGATATTTCAAGTACCTACCCAGCTAATAAATGCAAATGAAGTTCGGTTCAGATAAGCACAGAATTATGAGTCTGGAAGCAAAAGAGAAAGGAAGGCTATCTGCCTAATAGAAATGAGCTGCACGGTGTTGGCCGGGAATGGGGTCTGGGGAATTATTGCAGAAGAAATCCTTCAAGTTTCAGCCCACTTTGTTGCAAGGGAGAAGAAACTTGATGAGTTGTATTAAGCCTCAATAAGCAACAATCAAGTCACGCTTCTCACTGTGTGGAATGAAATCACAGCAAGGAAAGAAAGGGGGGCGTTTCTTTCCTTCTCTTTTTCAGTGTGTCCTTTGACTCTGTTCTGGACTCTCAGCCCTCTGTTCTGCTTTTAAACCTGAACCTTGGGCAATTGTCATCTAGAAACATATTGTAATGTGCCTTCTTAAGCTTTGTTGATACTCTCTCAAGGGGCCCCAAAATGTGGCCATGAAAAATTGGAAAAATTGAAGACACTTCAACTGCAAAATTTGGTTGGTTCCTTCTTCCATAGCCACACATTTTATGTGTAGTTTGAAGGCTGAAGACATTCTAACGCATCTTCACAATTTCAGAGGATTATAGAGAGAGCAGTGGTTTCCAGGATACTCTGGAGTTTTTGAGCACGGAGTAGCCACATGTTAGCCAAGCACATTGGCACCCACCATAGACACATCTAAGGCAAACAACCGAGGTCAGTCCGGCAGCAGACAGGTGTGACAGGAGCACCTGTGAGCTATTTTGGCCCAAACTGATCTCTATAATTCTGTTTTAATTTCGTATTTGTTCACAAAACACAAAGACAGAACCCCTGGCCTTGTTGTTTCTGGTCTCCCAGAGCTGAAACTCTCGTGAGCAGAAAGGCAACAAATAAAAACGGACATGAAATGGTGATCTCAAATAACAGAAAGTGCTAGAAAGATGATAAATGGGGCTCTAGAGAGAAAGCTTCCAGGGGCACAAGTTAGTGAAGAAAGAGCACACCGAGGAGGCAGCACCTTGGCACTTCTGCGTGTGAATGATAGATGGCCAGGCCAGGCCGTAAGTCCCACACCAACATGTGACCGTAACATAGATAAATTCAAGGGAATTTTTAAGATATCATTCAGAATTGATTTTTGTAAAAATCTTACCCAACCACTTCTTAGAACTGTGTAATTAAAGACAGGTTACATTTATTGTGGAGAAAGAATATGAGATGTTTGAGACAGTAAAGAGCAGGCGTAGGCCTTAGCAAAGGAAAAGCAATGGAAATCTATACAGAAAGGGATAGAAAGATCCCCTGGACTCAGTCTGACTTCTCCAGTACTCTCACTTCAGATGTGGTATTTTCTTAACTAATGTCTTCTAAGGAAACCTTCTATCAACTAGCTGTTTAGTTTTCTCTTACCGTGGTAAAAGCTAATATACCGGTGATCAGCCTCTAGGGTGACTGTTGGTAATCCTCATCTCCTGAAATCCTATGCAATGCCCCCTCCTGAATGTGGCCTGGACCTGGAGACAGATTCCATTAGCACAATGTAGAAAGGGCACGGTCATTTCTGAGATTAAAGTACAAAAAGATGGCGACTTCCATCTCACATCCCCTCTCGTAATTGCTTCTATGGTCAGTCCAAAAGAATTCAGATTTTCCCCTTTGAGCCTGTGGAGAAGCCAAGAAACTGAGGCAAGACATGAGGGGAGAACTTTACCCTGTGAGCAAACACATGTAAGTATGGAAGAGGGTCCTCCCCAGAAGCCTTCACATGAAAGTATGGAAGAGGGTCCTCCCCAGAAGCCTTCGGAAAAGACTGCATTTCCAGCCAGCGCTTTGATTACGGCATCATGAGAGAAACTGCATACAACTATCCTGAGGATATTAACAGTTGGCCATTAAATTTCATTGCATTCTTAGTTACAATCTCATAATATCACATGGGAAATTAACATACCCAGGAAAGTATCTGTTGTATACGATTTTAATTAATTGCTCTGCCAGTTACACCTTGGTGATTTTTTTTTAGTTTGGGGTATTGCTAAGCTCAGGGAACCGAAGGATCCATCATACCCTCTCCCCATAGAAAAGAGAAGCACATCCCCAATATCCCAATGACCAGGAGTATTACAACCACAACCCATTCTGCTTGATCCCATGAGGGTTCTAATGACAGAGGCAAACAAAATATGACAAACTCCCAGCTAATACCAGCAAATAAAATTAAACCAGTTAACACCATTAATATTTTCTAATTCAAATTGAATTCCTGTTATATTAAACATCCTTTCTCTAATATAAATTCAAAGCTTGTTTAGGTGTGCCAAGGAGGAGCTATCACCAAACTTCAATCTTTGCTTATCTTTGAAAACCTAAGAAACTTCTACAAACCTCATACAAGGTTGCTTCTATATGCAATGCTAATCAAAAGAGACAGTCCTTGTATAGCACCTGTCACTGGCTATCAGCAACGAGGGGCTACACAGTAGGTCTCCACCACAGCAGCCGTAGTGAGATCAGGCTTTGTAAATTCAATGAGGCACCTCAATACCACAAATGAACCCAAGATAAAAAGACAGAGTCAACGCATGCACACGTGTGCACACACACACACACACACACAGCCACACACATAAATTCACACACACACACACACACACACACACACACACACACACACACACACACCTATTAAAAGACTTTGGAAAGTTTTCTTTCCTCACCCCCAGCCTTAAATCTGAAGCCAAGTCAAATAAGGAAAACCTACAAGAATTCTCCTGCCTCTACCTCTTTTCTTCCCCCAACACTGGCCTACAAAAAAAAAAAAATCAATGCAGGAGCGAACCTCTCATCAACAGTTCTCCTAAATAGGTCTCCATTCCGGGAATAGCTATAGATTTAAGGCCAAACTCTCTGCTGGGACACTGCCGAATGCCAAGTAAGGATGCTTAAATTAGACTCCGGCCCTAACAATCCACCATCACCCTTGCCAGCATCTGCAATTTACCTCCACAAATGAGTTTTATCAGAAGCAATGGATGAGCATACTTTTCCTGTAAATCTCTCTTTCATATGCCCCATCCACAATTGGTGAAATCTAATTACAATTTAAAGTCCCCTTTGCCAGTTTCAGTAACAGTTCAGGCATCTACTTTTAATCTATGGCTCACTGGTATCTTCACTTTTACCTTTCTGAGAATCCTTTCAAGATTAACATTTTATATTACTCATTTATATTGAAAACCACAGCATGTCTCCCAGGGAGATATTTATAAATAACATATACTTAATTCCATTTTAATACCAATACAAGTATATAACATTTGCTTTGTAGATAAAAGATGCACGTGACACCTTGTATCTTATTGGAAGCTTCAACAACTAAACCTTCTCCCTCTCCTAGAGTCCTTAGCCAATAAGAGCTTTAAAAAGGTAGGACTCCTTTTGTTCTTAGCATCACACATGATAGTGCAATGCTCCTGGGTGAACCTGTGAAACATCCATCCGTCATCTCAAGGTGCCACAACTACACGAAGCCCAAGTGAGAACAAAACAGCGGAGCAGGACAGAGTGGTGGCCTTTCCAACTGCGTTCATGCTGCTAAGCTGCTGTCTAAAGCGAACAAGCACAAGAAGCCACAGCATATAATCTCATAAGGCAATGCAATTCGATCACTTGCTGTCACACTCTTGTGCAATTGCCTAAACTGTCTAAGAGAT
>NW_004949135.1:1682694-1688657 GCF_000317375.1 Microtus ochrogaster | reverse complement strand
GAGACCAGCCTGGTCTACAGAGCTAGTTCCAGGACAGGATCCAAAGCCACAGAGAGAGAAACCCTGTCTCGAAAAACAAAAAACAAAACAAAACAAAAAAAACTAGAGATTTTCAACTCCACAGAGGTGCACTCTGCGCTCAGTAGCCTGCCATGGCACATACTGACCCCACACACATCAGACACACACTGTAATAATAAATAATCCTTAAATTGGCTTTCAAGCCTGGAGTAGCATATCTGCGCCAATTTCTTAGATTGATAGATGTATTGTGATCATGTAAAATATCACCATTGGCCAAAGCTGCTTTAAAGCTACATACACACACAAACAAACCGCTCTGCACTGGCATCTCATGTCCTCTGTAAATCTGAAATTATTTCAAACTAAAGGATTTTAGAACTGTTCTTCGAATTTCAATTTTAGATCAACCAATTGGAGAAGAAACCTCATAGCTTTTTAAAGTCTACCTTTAAACGCAATTAAAACGAGAGCAGGTGTTCTCAATTGACTTCTGACATCAAGCCTGTTTCATAGTTCTACAGACCACACTGAGGCAAAGGGACAAGGGTACCACCAGCTTGAGTCCAACATATTTGTATCTCAGTGAGACCATAGTCTTCTTGTATCTCCAAAATCAATGCCTTTTCAGTGGCAGGAAAACAGGTTAAACAGTTATTTCTAGAATAAGTTCTCCCAACTAGAAAGTAGTTTTAAAAGCAACATACTGTAAAAACCCATATTGAGGAAACAAAGCAGATACCGATTTCACTTGTTCATATTCACTACTTACTTGAAAATATTATGTACAGAATCAGGATATGTGTGTGCACATATATGTGTATAGGTAGATGACCCACAAGAATTTTGGAGCCTCCATATTTGGCAAAAATGTTATATATTCTCTGAGTAAATAGTGAAATCCCATTATCCCAAAATGCAGTGATATCTCCATGTCTGCCCAACGACGAACTCCAGGCAGCTCAAATCTAAAATAGAGAATGATCTTCCTAACACAAAGCCTCAGGAGTCCAGGACTAGCCCTGATCTTCAGCACAGAGGTAAATGAAAATGGCTCAGATGGAAATCAAGTCGTGCAGGGGAGGCAGAAGAAGGAAAGCCAACAGAAAGCATAGCTAAGTACTGATGGGTACACACATCTTGTGTGCTAGAGATAACCCAAGAGGATTGCATGAGAGCAAGTCTGAACCTTGAGTAACTGCTGACACAATCCAATTAACCAAAAAGAGCTCTAATAACGGAAAGTGCCTGATTCCTACACAAATGAATTGGACCAGAATAAAATAGCACAGAGAATAGGAAGGCATGGAAACACCAAGCAGCCACAAAAAAGGAGCAAGCAGAGCTAGAACATAGACCAGTCCATGATGAATGGTCAGAAAAGAGAAGCATCCACCCCTATCAGGAAGGGCCAGAATGTATTGGGGATGGTTGACATAACCTTTGTTATTTTTTTATGAATATTATCACACTTCAACCAAAATTATAATAATTCATATTCCATAGTATTGAGTTAATTATTTTCAGTTGATACCTTTATTGGCTTAAGTTGAGTCCAAGTAACCCTCTACTGTAGATCTTCAGGGCCACCCAGGTGACCCACTCAACAGGAACCTTGATGGGTTATTCACAGGGTTGTTTCTTTTGGAGTGAGTGCAGCTTTGCTTGCTAAAAGCTTAGACATAAGAACAGAAGTAAACATCTATGGATACTTCTCTCCTGTGCAATCCTTGACTTCAGTCTCACTCTGCCGAGCCTCCTCCAAGGCTGAAGGTTCCCCCACCCAGCCCTGTTTGCAGGTGTTACACACTGATCCTCACTTCTCTCTTTGTGCAATCCTTGACTTCAGTATGACTCTGCCATGCCTCCTCCAAGGCTGAAGGTTCCCCCACCCAGCAATGTTTGCAGGTGTTACACATCGAGCATCACCTCTTTAGGCTGACATTTAAAACAGAGTTGTAAATTACTATAATCTCATTTTCCTTCTGCAATCCTTCAAAAAGAGATTACATATTAACTTTAAAATTCCCTATGCAAAAATCACAAAGACTGTACCTAGTCGATGAAGGACAAAATGAGGACTAAGTTTTTGCAGTAATAAAGTCACATGTTTTTGAAAACTGCCACATAAATTAAAGCATTTATGTAAACCAATATTTTCTTAAGGCCATCAAGTCAGATAGGTTCCACAATCTCTGCCCGCAGCCCATTACACAGGTCCCCAGAAGTTCTGAGCAGGCACGAAAATCAGATGAGCATTTTGTTCATTTTCTCTTCACATTTCTGACCCGAGGTTAATTGTAACCTTCCAAGAACAGGCTAGGTTTCACTTAACTGGCTTCAAATGAGAGTCCAAAATGACACAAGCAAATGCTTTTAGCTAGAGGTTTGTTTGGTGAATGTATATGAAGTCATTGAAGCAATTTTTTTAATTAAATGGTTTAGTTGAGAAATTTGACCTGCTTTTCAAAGAGAAGAGTAGGCACTAAGAAAATCAAATTGTAGAGGAACTGGGACATTTTTAGTAGATCATAAGCTCCTTAGGCTGTTCCAGACTAAAACTTATCCTTGAACAAATATCTGCAATTCTTTACAGTCCCTAGAAAAAAATAACCCTTCCAGGAAGGCAACATGAAGATCTGGGGAGGCAGTGGTACACACAGAGGTTCTGTGAGCCTCCAGGTCTCTCAACACTACGCACAGACAAAGTGGTCAATCGGTGCCTGACACTGGGTGGCCAGGGCAAAGGTGGGCAAAACCACAACCACGAGCCACTTTCCTTCCCAGAACCACACCTCCTAGGAGACACCCACAACTAGCTAAGTATTTGGTTTACCCTTCTGAGAGCTACTGAGGAGATTGGGGAGGGTGGAGCCCACACACTCAACATAGGAAGAAAGGCAAGTAAGGAAAGGCAAGCCATTTCCTGAAGTAACAGCAGTCAAGACAGCAAAGAGCGAGTGATCCTGCCCTGAAAGAGACGACTTGTCCATAGTAATGTGCATCATGGCATCTACTTTCCGCAGCAACACTTTCACAGAAGGACTAGTTTATAGTAGCATTAACTATTCAAGCTAGAAAACGGAAACTCAGACAGGAAAGACTCTCAAGGTTCTAAGCCGTGGGGAATTTTCCTTCTTTAACTAGCCTCCCCCTGAGTGGACTCACGGCAGTGTGGCCACCCTTTTCCTCTTTGATGAAGGCTTGCAGGATAAATTACATGAGTGCAGGGGGTGGACCCCAAGAGACTAAGCACACCCCCTTTTTCGATAACCTAGAAACCCACTCTGCTGTTCTAGAAACCCAAGTCAAATAGAAGGGTGTCTCACTAACGTACATTGTCAAAGAAACCAGGTAAAACTTATTTCAAGATCTGCTATTTCCTTAATAAAAATATTGAGAGGAAAAAAATAACTATCACAATCTTTCATTTATTAAATATTTTCTTCAAGGAAAAAAAAACAAATTAATCAGGCTAAATCCACTTCTATTCACTATCATCACTGAAATAAGAATTTTTCTTTGTCCAACCACGTTTTTCAAAATGCAGTATTGAATGGAACTGGTTGGTCAGTAAAAACCTTTGGGCTCTTCTTTTCTTCTCATTAAGTTGTCACGACACGTTCATCTCAACAATGTGTCTGTGTTATTAAATCAAAACACAATGTAAAAGATGACCCGAGGCAAGACTCTGGCTTGACTGTCAAAGAGGTGGCTGGGTGGAGGTGCGGTTCCACCCAGCCGGCGGTTCTGGGTCCTGGGAGCTTCCAGACACAATGCAGCTTGCTGCTCTCAGGAAAGGAAAGGGAGCAGGGAGGGGGAAACGATGCTGCAGTTTCCTGGTGTGCACTGAGCCTGAGTGATTTCCATTTCAACTGAATATGAAGAATCATGGCCTTGTTTTAAAAGCTTAAGAAAAGAAGACAGTTTGAAACTGGCTGCCTGCTTTCTGCCGCCGCAACTCTGCCGACTGGAATTTGTGAGCAGTTGATAATGAAAATACAGTTCTTTTTGTGTAATCCCGAGCTGTTTATCAGCTATCCAAAGCCTAAATACACAGGTAGTAGCAGATATTTCTGCTTGAAAAAGAAATGTTTCAACTTGTAATAATAACAATATGATTTTTTTTATATAAAAGCTGTTTCATCTCATTTCTTTGCTGGTCATTTTAAAACAAAAGAAGAGACTGAGGGAGGAGGGGCGAGTCTGTTAGTAGATTTCATGTCACACAAGGGACACGAATGACGACTCTAGTCTATAATTTGGAGGTCACATACACCTCACATGACTGAACTGAGCTCTTTGCTCCTTTGACAAGAGGATTGCAACAAACAGAAATCTTTTCTTAATTTTTTTTGGAAGGGAAAGGATTGGCAATTGGTGCAAAGAGCAATTTAATGCATTGTTATTTATTTTTCCTTTTGTCTTGTTTGTTTTTTTGTTTTTTTGTTTGTTTGTTTGTTTGGTTGGTTGGTTGGTTGGTTGGTTGGAATTGTTGTTGTTATTGTTATTTTTGCTTTTCTGCAGGATCGGTCCTCAGTAAAACATCGCCTTTATATGAAGGTGTTAAGCAAGCATTCCTAGTTTTGTAGTGACAAATAATGCACACCAATATAAACATGCAAGCTCTTAAAAAAAAAAAAAAGACCGTGTGAAGCAAACTGAAAATTGCTTCCCTGTTCACAGGCACTCGACTTTATTTCTATTTCCATTTCCTGGCCTGCGTGCCTTACTCAGAGATATAATCATTGCTTCTCAATGTCAGTGCATCCATCTTTGATTGAATCAGTGACGAATATGGAGTTATTTCATAGTAAACAGAGCATGCATGCCCGGACTGCAAAACACCTGTGACTACTTCTCAGAATCCAGCGGCATTACATTTCCATTTCTGTGTGTCTTGCAACCAAACGGTAGAATGCTAAAGAGACAGGGAGGAAATGCCATTTCAGCCCAGGGCCTCCCTTCATGGGGTCTGTCCAGATCAGCATTGGCACCGTGTAAATGGGAAGAGGAAAGCACATAAATCATAGGCTTTTTCCTCCTGCTTACAGGTCCTTAAGGGGATTTCGTTCTCTAACCCCGCGTGAGCTTCAGACAGGCGGAGTTCTGCTGCCAGCATCCAGTCATGCAAATAGCAGACCATTCCAGGTGCTTACCTTGTGATTCTCTGGGGAAATACTTGCTCCCTGAACTCATACTGACCAATTTTATGAAACTTCGACAGGCACTGAATGGAGGTAGGGTGTGCTCCTTTGCAGGGTCCTTGTCAAGCTTCTGTAGGACAGCTACCTTAAATGACACCACAGGGCCTGGACACCAAGTGAGCACTCATGACTGTGCATATGCTGATGACAAGGTAAGGGCCCCTGGTGGAGAGGTGGAGGCAGGTAGACAAGTGGAAGGGAATCTAACTTACGCCCTGCTAGAACATGCTGTCTGTTCTTGCCCCTCTGTCTGTGGTTGCCAGCACTTCTGTTCGAAATCTAAGTCAGTGGTTAGGCTGGACATGCATTGTTGTGCCACAAAGTGGACTATGACCCTAAGGAGAACCTAGGCCAGAGACAGAGTGTGTAAAACAGGAGTGAGGCTGGAGGCCAAGCTTTCCTATGGGCTTCTCAGACACACTCCCACCTCGCCAGAGCAGAAAGCCACTCTGTCACCCAAGAGACAAAAACCACAACTGAGTTCTTCCATAGCTGCTGCCTCTTTTCCACCTGGTCAAGGAAACCTGTCTCTGTGGGAGGAGCAGCCCTGTAGTACTTACTCACAGATCCCCTGACAGAGCATCCATCCACCCACCCATCCACCCATCCATCCATCCATCCACCCATCCATCCATCCATCCATCCACGCACCCATCCATCCACCCATCCATCCACCCATACATCCATCCATCCACCCACCCATCCATCCACCCATCCACCCATACATCCACCCAT
>NW_004949135.1:1655003-1682030 GCF_000317375.1 Microtus ochrogaster | reverse complement strand
CCATCCATCCATCCATCCATCCATCCATCCAACTTCATGCTGTTTGTGTCTGCTTTACACCCCAAACTGCTGCATGGCACCTTTTGTGGGTATTGGTAAATCTACCTCTAGGTCATAGAATAGATTACGGGTCAGCTCCAGCCCCTGTCACTGCCTAGGACGTTTATTGGGGAATCCTACTCTCCATTGTCATGATTGCTTCCTTTGAATCTGATAGTGGCCATCTACAATATCACAGTGACTTCGATAAGCACACAATCTCACTCCACGAGACTCCAACATTTACTAAGTTTGTACTACATGGCATGCCCGTGTCAGACACTGGGGGCCAGAAGAGCGGTGGCCAGGGCCAGCAAGCCAGCAAGGTGGAGACAGATGTGACCTGGATTAAACACAATGGAATATAATTGCTGAAATGCAGACATGAACAAATTGCGGAAATGCAGAGCTGTTTATAATTAATTTCTGCCAATTTCTGTTTAAGGTGACACACCAAATCTCCACAGTGTTTATCGCAAAGCGCAATAAAAATTAGATAGCCTTTTCATTAGCTACCTTCTGATGCCGGCTTTTTACCTCTTCACCTCACCGCTTGCCTCCCAGTTCTGCACTCACTTATTATGGAAATGTTTCCTCTCATTATCCAGAAATGTTGTCATAGACATTTCTGCTCCAGCGGATGCTTGGGAACCTCTTTAGCAGATAAAATGATTGACCTTTTACATTGAGGCAACCGCTTATGCTGGGCACAAATCTCAGGAATTCTGATCACTTAGAAAAGATACAACCTCTTTCTATTTTGTATGTCTATGCAGTACATAAAACCCAGCAAATGGCTCTTCATGAGAGTCCACTGTAGCCAAGGGGTGAAAGATAATGTGTATAATCATGCCTGTCATGTCAAATCAATGTTTTGAGCTCTCAAAGAATACAACAGCCATATAAAACTCTTCAGAGGCAGGGTCAACACTATGAAAACAAAAGAGTTTGCTGTCTGAAGAGGTTACTTATGTATCTACATTAGATCCGGTGACCTGCCTGTTTGGGAGGAGTATCTTCTTTGGTGACCAGGCTACTTGGTTCTTAGCAGGGAGGGATGAGACCCTGCTTACGTGTCCCAACTGAGAGAATGACATCATTCATCTCTTCATCTAATTCTACCTCGGAGCTTTTTACCTTTCTCTCATTCGGTATGCCTTATTGTCCTTCTTCCTCTTTGTCTGGCTGACTGGTCCCTGGCTTCTCCCTGTCATCTACTTTTCTTTCTTTTTCCAAGCCTAAATTTCTCCTCTTACTTACTCTCTTTGCCTGGAAGCTCTGCCTCTACAGGCACAGGGATCCAAACAGAACCAAACACAACTGGGGATGGTCAATGAAATGATCCCTAAAGATACATTGCTATGCTATATATTCATGCTTAGTCCAGATGTCATCAGAGGAGTATCATCCAGCAACCATGGAAGCAGATGAAAAGAACCCCAAACATTAGGCAAGCCAAAGGAACCCCTCAGAAGAGGAGTTGATCTTGGGGAGAGGGGAGAAGGGAAGAAGGGTCTGGGGGAGTGGTGGAGGGAGAGGAAACTGTAGCCAGGATGTAATGTATGAGAGAAAAATAAAAGTTAAATTGAAAAAGTAAACACCCTGACACTCAATAATGAACTAAATCAAGCAGACCCCCCAAAATGTTTTAGATTCTATGACTTCAAGGTGTTGTCAAATAGATCAAGTTTTAATTGAAAATGACATATTTTAACTAAAGATCTGGCTAACAAAATTTCAGCCTTTAGATTAAAGATAAAAATTTAGTAAGAATGATATCAGGAAAGGCTTTCCATAGAGTCCTTTATATCTGTAGGCATTCAGCCCTCCATATCAGTGGGCTCTTTGTCTTTGAGTTCAACCAACTGCTGACCAAAAGTATTCGAAGAAAACACTACACCTGCCCTAAACATGTAGAGACATTTTTGTCATTATTACCTGAATAGTACAGAATAAAATCTATTAACAACATTTACAGCTAGAGAGATGGTGCAGAGATTAGGAGCACTGGTTGCACTTCCAGAGGACCCAGGTTCAATTCCCAGCACCCAGATGGCAACTCATAATTGTCTGCAACTCCAGCTCCATGGGATCTCATGCCTCATACAGACAGACACACATGCAAACAAAACACCAATGCATATAAAATAAAAATAAATAAATCATTTAAAAATTATATAAAATTTATAATTTTTAGGTATTTACAATAAGTAACCTCACACACAGATTTCAGTGTCCACAGAGGTCCTTGGAACCTTGAGCACCCATAAAAGCCACCAAATAACTGTAATTCACTTAATCTTCACAGAAGGCCTGAAACAGAGGATGTTTCCATGCCCATGCAGATGAGGAAATCTGGTCTGAATTGGAATAACTTGCTCAAGCTTGCATAATACCTAAGTAGTTGAATCAAAATGTGGCCTTATGCTGCCTAAATCTAGAACACATGCTCCAAACTCAGTAGACAGGTTAGGGAATGTCAGACTACAAGTTGTTCTATAAACAGGAAGTGAATTTTAGTGCTTCGGGTGGTCCAGGATAAAATACTTATTGATTAAAAGTGAAGAAGTACAGCTGGGATGTCGCTCAGCAGTAGAGTACTTGCCTGGACATAAAAAGATATAAGCTTATTCGTTTCCAAAATCACTGATTTATTCCAGTCAACTGAAAAACAAAACCTTTTCTACAAAAACCCATTTTATGGAGTGGAAGCAGCAGAAAACGCCTCATCCCAAATCACAGAAAATTTTTCTCTGAAAGTCAACGTAGAAGACGCATGAACGTGATCCTGAAAATTTGTTCTGCGTTCATCCCATTTAGCAAATGGCTCGACCTGAAGCAAATTACTTTCAGAGGAGATTTTTCACAAAAGAAAGCTTTTCATCCTACACTACATTCTAGTTCTGTTAATAATTCTAAACATGATGATAATTGTAGGAACTATTTCACAAGTTGATTTCTACATTACACAATGGAATAACACAAAATGAGATGTACTATGAATGCATTTTGGGGAATAAATATTCAAAGTAAAGAGGCTAGGAGAAAATGTAAACGTTTTTTAATAAGCCATTGCTTCAGATAGTGACACGCAGTTTTTTCCCCCTTTGTGCTTCTATGTATCCCCAATTATCTAGAAAGATAAACTATCACTGTAATGAAAAGTGTAATCTTAAAAATTATATCTACACAAGAAAATCCTTAGTAACCCAGTTTTTATCTCTACACTCAGCTCTTTGAAGGAACAATTTACCAACTGGCTAAGAAAACTCTTTGAGGCACATGCCAGGTGTAATCTTACCTTTATGAGACCTTCTAGACTGTTACAGACAGCCACTAATCCAGAACAATAAAGAAAAGCAGGCACTCTTTCTTAAAGGGGAAACAATTTTATTTAATTTAAAAGAAATAATAAGATTGGTTTAGACTACACTGTGAAGTCCTGGCTCAAATAAATATCTCAGCAAATTAACCTTTGTGAGCCTTGTTCTTCCCAAGTGTGAAAGCTGTTGCTAGGATTTTGTTCAATAGCCAAAGTCAACCAGCTCAGGAGATGGCAGCCCCAACCATCTGACTACCACCATGTGAGTTCCCTGCGCCCTTTGTGTCTCTTCAGTCTGATACAGCACCTATAGGTGACAGGGAACACACAGGAACCTCATTGCTGATGCACCGAAGAGCTAGTGATTCTGAACTGAGAGACAAGAGGAGCACTTCCAAACCAGTATTTCTTGACCTTCCTTGCCAAAATAAAATAATTCTGGTTCTTAAGAAACACTTGACTCTCTGAAGAGAATGAAGAATTTTAAATTCATTTTTCATAATCTGCTACAGTCACTCCCTTGCCTGTTTTCTTTCTGTCTGATTCTCTTTTCATCTGATTTCCCTGTTTTCTATGCTTCTGTCCTGTAGTATTTGGATGTCTGGGGATGGCAAGCTAATCTAATGGACACAGAAAATGCTAATCATTATTGTACAGCTGGAAGACACATTGGACATGATTTGATCCATAACATGTCAAACTACGTCACTATGTCAAGGAACATGTCAAGGAAAATGTTCTTCCCTTGGTTTACGGATGTAGGAACGACGAGATTCCCTATCAGCCACATTCTCAGGTGCCTTTCTCCCCACAAACATCTGCATCTCTACCACCAATTTTAACCTTGGAGTTTTTTATTGTCAATTCTTCATAAATTAGATATATATGTGGTGTTTTTACAACCTCTACAGTCCTTGTCTATTATCAGTGCCAAAACTCTAAAAAGTAGGATTAAGCAAGCATGACTGAGTTGCTGTAAGATGTGGTTTCTGAGGTCTTTCCTTATTATTGTATTAGTAGAGCTGGTAACTCTTCTCTCCACCTCTTGTATTTTAACTTTAGAGTGAATAAGACCCCTAAGAAGTGCCTTTCTGAACACTTCCCACCCCATTGCTCCCCACCACTCACCATCTGAGGCTGTATGATAGGCTTTCATTGGACACTCTATCACTGTAGTAACTGCCACAACCATAGAGGTCCATCTGGATAAACCACATCTCCCTTGGCACAAAGAAATAGCTGTCATTTCATCTTTGTGCACCAGGACCTCTCATGTCTTCTGACTGAGGAATGATATTTAAAAAGTATTAGTGCATATATTGTAAATAGAGCCTTTGGTTGCTGGCAGCTGAACTATTAGGATCTCTGCATTCAGCTCTGGAAAGAAAATTCCTAGATCTGAAGGGTGCATTAGAATGAAAGTGTCGTGGTCATGTGGTCTAGTGCACAAGGAGGAGGCACTTTCCATCTTGTAAATATTCACTCCAGATGAGCAAAGTCTAGGTGCCATTGACACAAGGTGTGATTCCTCCCAAAGGATACTTAGAAGGACAAGTTGGCAGCAGAAAATGTTTTCTAGATTCAGATATGTGACAGCTATTTCTGTCTTATGCAATTTCATGTATGAGTTGACAGAACGTTGGCTTTCAAACACAAACAGGTTATTTCTAATATTCATCTCAAAAATCATATCCAATGGATACAGAGTCTGTCACACTGCATGAACAAAATTAAAAGCAGGATTTAAGTCAGTGTGCTTGACTGACATAAAACAGTCTCTCTCTCTCTGTCTCTCTCTCTCTCTCTCTCTCTCTCTCTCTCTCTCTCTCTCTCTCTCCTCTCTGCTGGTTGTGATGCTATTGCTATGGATGAAACTTCAGGGCTCATGCATAAAGTGTAAACCTTCTACCAACTGAATTGTAATCTTATCCTGCACACGTCACAGCTGCATTTGACTGTCAAAGGACAGACCGTTTGTGGGACTTGGTTCCCTCCCTCCACCTTAAGTCCTAAGAATCAAATTCAAGTTGTCAGGCTTGGCAGTGAGTGCCTTTACCCTCTGAGCATTCTGACCAGATCCCAGAATTTCTCTAGTAATCAGGATCAGAGCTGCAGAGTAGCCCTCAATCCCATGAGAGCAAGCAAGGCCAGTCAGTCAACAGCAATGAGCTTCAGGGGCTTATGGGATGTTCCCTGTGCAGTAACCCGAAACTTTATGCATTACTTTAAGCACAGAGTGATTTGAGTTACTCTACTTACCTTCTGAAGTTATAATAAATGGCTTCCATCTGAGGCAAAACTACATGCAAAGTCAAGGGACAGGTTACAGTTACCGCTGTGCGAGAAAAAGCAAAGAGAAAGAATGTAAAAGTACAAATTAAAGCTTCCGATTCCTTCTCAGCAGAAGCTGAGAAAGCACCACACAGAAGCCAATGGTTTTGAGATGATTGAATGGGTTTTTTCCTAATTCGAGTATACAAATGGCCATTGGCCTATGTGAGACCTGAGTTCTGTCCTACACAACAAGACAGGTGTGACATGGGGGTTCACTGAAGTTCCAAACGTCTGAAAGACATTACAGGGAGCAGTGTTAGATGCTCTTATGCATTTTTGGTCAGGAAATGTTATAAGTGGTGTGTCATATATGCCAGTCACTTAAAAGGCTTTCCCAGACTTGAAACAGACCTATTGGTCACAAGAGACTCTACTGCAGATTGCAAGTTGGTAATACACACAGTGAAGGCTGAAAAGGTCAGAAAGGATCAAGTGGGCCAAGATTCCGATATCACAGATTAGAGTTAAATAGCTCTTAAAAGGACACAGACCAGAGAAAGAAGAAATAGGACCCTGAGAAAAAGCACAAAAAGTTACCGATGCATGAATACACACTATACCCAGGAGAAATTCACCAGTGGATTCAACTGAAGCAGAGGGTATCCAGAGTGGGGCAATGAAAGCTGGGACGGGAAAGGAGGTCTGACTCCTCAAATCCATGTGCCTTGCTCTGGAAAGTCTTAAGCATGTAAGGAGAAGACTGAAAACATTCTTACATTACAGAGAGGAATCTGGTAACGAATATCTCCTAATACCTGACTTGAAAATTGAAGCCATGCAGCTTAATCAAAATCACATGGAGCACAGTGAACAACACGTGTCCCAAGTCTTTCATCCCTAGAGATATCAATTCAGTATATTTAAGAAAATAGGTCCACATATATTTTATATGCATATATAATATATATCATACATATAATTTGCTAAAATACTGGCATGTTATTTCCAAGATGACTCCAATGCCTAACTACATAGAAGAGAATTGATACAGAAGATGAATTAGAGACTCTAAAAGTATTCTATTCACTTGGAGGAAATGGTGAGGGCCACACCGGCTTGGCTTACCATGGTCTAAACTGAACAGCAGGCTGCCTAGTTAACTCAAAACTGTAAGATCTAGCTGACATCTGGAAACATTTACAGGAACTTTTAACCCCTGAAAAAAAAGTATTGCTCTTACGATGAATGAACTTGTTGACCCCCAGAGGTACATTACCTTTACACCGCTGTGTTCAACATTTAGAATAAAAAGGTTATTGTGTCAAGATTCTAAATGAATCTTCAGACTACATCTGCACATCTTGACTCCATCTGTTTTCTACTCTCTTCAATCCATTAGGAAAAGCAGGTTCCTTGGAGGTTTAAAACTGCCCCCTGTTAAATCTCAAGACCTGCAGAGATGTTAGCACAGGCTAAACTATCAATACATTGTTTTAATGTTGAAGAAATCAATGGATTAAAGTCAGTCTTCTTGATCACTGAAAAGAAAATCTGACATGACACATCTTTTAGAGACATATCTATACTACCCATTGCACTGCATGGGCAAAAACTTGAATGATTCAGTTACGTGCAGCACAATTCTGAAGACTTCTAGGTACTCTGGAAAGTTCCAGGATAAGGTGGAGAACCCTTTCAAAATGCAAGGCAAAGTCCAGAGACAGCAGTGTAGAAAATCCTTGTGATGACCTAACTTCAGTTTCTACCATGTCAGCATGATGGACTTCTTCAGATTTTACCTATTAATGCCTCCAATATTTCTGAGCCAAAAAGAAACTCATTTTAGAGTTCTAGGCATCTGAGAGTCAGCATCATTAAATGTTTACTGTTTAAGCTTTGAGAGCTGGTTGGCTTTACATGTTTGTTTCCCTAAGATGCACAAGATTATGAAGGTTATAAAGCTCTATTTATATTTCTTCAAGCAAGATTTTAAACATTGGAGCTGGGGAGATGGCTCAGTGAATAAATTGTTTAATACACAAACATGAGGACCCTACTGAGTCTGGTCCCCAGAACACATGTTTAAAAAATAAAAATAATAGCAAGAATTCTGGCACACACCTGTAATCCTTGTTCTGGGGATGACTCCTGGAGCTGATTGGTCACCTAGGCAAGGTCCTGGATTCCATGTCTCAAAGGTAAGATGGAGAGCAACTAAGAAATACAACCAGTGTTAACCTCTGGCTTTTACAAGCCTTTCTTCCCTCCTCCTCCACCTCCTCATCCCTCTTCTCCCTCCCTTCCTCCCACCCTCCCTCCCTCTCTTTCTCTCTCTCTCTTTCTCTCTCTCTCTCTCTCTGTCTCCCACTTTCCCTTTCTTCCTCCCTCCCTCCTTCCCTCAGTTAAGCATCTTAACTGGGCATAATCAATCACACTAATTTTGTTTATTAATGATTCTAACTTTGTTTTTAATGATTCTAGCCAGTTTCTTCATTTCTATCCTTTAGGGATATCAGCCTAGCTGCAAAGGAGGAAAGCAGAGGCCCAGCGATCTAGATCCTACCAGAGCCACACAGCTTCAGGGCACCAACATAATTGGTCTTTGCACTCAAGAGCAGATCCTCCTATGTGGTGCTTTCTCAAATGAAATGGAGGACGACCCTAGACAGAATGGATACTTTAAGCCCAGTGCTGTTAATGTTGATGGCTTTCCTTCACCAAAGTAATTAGGACAAAAGAGCATAGTGAAAACTAGGTTTAGACCTTTGTGGATAAAATTCCTAATTTTAAATGATCCTTCTTAATAAAATGAAAGGAAATAAGTTTACAGACTAGAATAAGGGAACAGAAAACGCAAAACCTAAAGTATACTTATTTGCCTTTGCATAAGTTCGTCCTAGACAGCCATTTAGGGGAAGGCAACTGCCTGAAAGAAGTGTTTTCATTAAGATCATCATTTTACATGACTAGAGTATGACATTGATTCTTTAAAAAATAAATGACAAACAAAGATGTTTTTGTTATTGCTTTTAAGTTCTCTACAGACAATGAAAGCCCCAGCCGACTACACCCGAGACAACAGCTACCACATCAGTTGTCCTTGATGGTCACTTCCGACGGCCAAGTGCTTAAAGACCCACCACTGACACCCATTGTTGCCACAAATAGTCTTACTGTGGGTAAAACTGGGATCTAGAAACACAAGGTCTGAGATCTTAGGAAAGGTTATAAAATGGTTACTGATGGTTCTTAAACAGTTCAAAGTATCACCAGGTGACACACCGGGGAGGGAGAGTGCAAGCCACCAGACGAGAACACAGAATGAAAGACCATTCTGGACAAAACTCTCAGCGCTTTCGGGACAAAGAAACTGTCCTTCAGCCTCCATCAGTGTCCACTGCTGGTTTGGCTTTCACCTCTTACTCATTGACGGGTCTAAAAATAAAATTAATATAAATATTACAGGAAGATGTGTGAAGCTATAAAGATATTATATGGGGGTCAAGGTAACATGGAAGAGGCATCTCCAAGCACCCCCCAGTTTCCTCCATTCCTGTCACGCGGCTTCCATTTCTACTCTGGGTTGTCTGTACTGGCAGCGCCCATCCCATGTGTACAGCAAACATTTTGGACTTGAGTTGAGAGTTACCCTGGCCTGGGATAGAAAGCAGGAGTTCCTTTTCTCACTCCCAGTCCAGGCTCTGACCATCAGAGACAAACAGCAACTTTATCAAGGAAAGTGGTTTAGGGCTATGCATTCCTCCACCTTGTGGTCAAAAAGTCCATGGAACAGATTCCATGCACAGACTCCCCTCTTAGGGAGGAACACTGCACACCACACATGCTAAGAAGCTGCCTGGTAAGGAAGTGTTTTTAACTGCCTTGCCAGGTATTTTTGTAAATATCAGTGACCAGAGACTCACTACCCCTATCACCATCCATGCAGGAATGATCAGCATGCCATATTTAGAAACAAGTGGTGTTAAGGACTTTCCCTCCTTCTGAAGCATGTGTTCTGATCAACTCTGTGCAACAACAGCAAGTACGTGGGCATGACTATATACCTAGAGGAATGACTTGAACTGCGGAAATCTGAAATATCAAGAAAAGCTAAATTTTGCATGGTTGTGGAAGAAGAAGCCCATCGCTGCATTATTGGTGCCACGCAAATGCATTTCATGGCAGGAACAGCACAGTGGTGTTTGCTTGACCATAGGTGCTCCACATGCACATGAATTCAAGACTATGAATAGGCTATGGCTATAGATAGACTATGGTTTTGAACACTCAGTTGTTCACCCTAACTCTATCTCCCACCAAGAATCTCTTCTCTTTCTGATTACACAATATTATAAGAGCAAAACTGAGTTTTACTTAATTCCAAAATTAAATAAGTCCATGCGAATTTTCAGATATATCTGAGTTTAAAATGTCTCCCCTTTGCAAATAAAGTCACACATTTCTTCATTTATGTGATCACTTAATGTTAACTGTTAAATATTTGAAACTGCGTGGACATTAATTTTATTAGTATGCTGTTTAGCACATTTCTAACCACCTGCTCTTCTGACACTACGCTGAGCAGATTCTCTCTCCAAGGCCAATCAGGTTCTTCATCTGTGACGGATATAGGGAGGACTATAATTGCTATGTAACAGAGAACTATCATATCCATGTCATCTCCTTACAGCCTGGCTTTTCTGGAATGTCTTAATTGTCACATTCATCCCATTGCCTCCTTTAGTGGACTCGCTCTCTCCCTGGTGACTGTTAGTCCCCAGATGATGCAAGTCAGATGTCTCTAGTTAATACAACATTCGTCTTCTTTCAAGTCAGATGTCACTAGCCAATACAACATTCGTCTTCTTTCAAGACTTGGTTAAATCACCAAGAATTATTAGAGACATAGTTTTTTTTTAAATATTCTAATCATATACCAAAATTCAAAGTCAGTATCAGCCATTGATTTTTCTTTTTAAAAGATAAATTTTAAAAAAATTAGTTGCCTGTATATGTGTGTCCTGTGTGTTGTATGCTGTAGCACGAATAATAAAAACCCAGAAATAGATATTGGAGGTCAAGCTGAAGATCATAAAAGTAAAACAAACCACTAGAGAAGTCTTACCTCCACCAAGGCTGGGTGACTGTAGACTGAGCACTGAGCCTGTCTTATGTTGCCCTCTAGTTCTGGGATTAAAAGCATGTAACTCCTTAGTACTGGCCTTAAAGGCGTGAGCCACCACCACATGGATCTGTTTCTACATTGATCTGTGTGGCCCAGGGTGGCCTTGAGCTCACAGGGATCCATCTGCCTCTGTCTCACAAATCCTGGAATTAAAGGTGTGTGCCACCACTGCCTGGCCTCTTACAGCTTAGTTTTGTTGTCTGATTTTCAGGCAAGCTTTATTTATTAAAACATAGATAAAATATCGCTGTAGCATACCTCAAGTTTGGAGGTGCCAAAAGAGTACATTGGGTCTCCTGGAACTGGAGTCTCAGTTGGTTGTAAGCTTCCTGACATGGATGCTGAGACATGAACTCAGGTCCTCTGGAAGAGTGGCAGGGGCTCTTAACCATCTAGCCATCAACCCAGCGTACCACATTCTAACCAATCAAATGGAAGGTTACATTAATCATTGTTTACTATACCATAGATATGATGGACAGTGGACATTTTATGTTTAAATAAACTAACCAAAAACACATATTTAAGATGGAAAATATGGGAGCAGACATGACATTTTTTTTTTCATTCTGGTAATCTTAGTTATAAACTCTAGTTTGGCTCATATGTAAAGGTTCTTATCAGCTCATTTTTATCCCTATAAAATAATGGAAAATAATTTTGAATTAAAGCATAAAGCTATATTCTGCTCTTTAATCTCAGGTTTAACTGAAAACAGCTAGGAGTATGAGCTCTAACAGAGAAAACAGAACTTTAAATATAGCTATGCGCAATGGTCTGTACATGCTTCAATTCCATGGAGAATAAGCACGTTTTAAAAGCTGAACTTAAAGTAAAAATGGAAAGAAATAGATGGAGGTTTTGCTACACAGAACAGCTCTGGTGTAGTAAAAGGGTTTCATTCCACGCTTCTGAATTATTTTCTTCTATAGTGTCTAATTCACGCACGTTTATACCACTATCTTGTGGGTAACTCATTGAGTGGGGTGGTTGCTTTGTATGCCAGTTTGGACTTTGCCTCTCGCCGTCCACCTTCGTCCCTTTTCTCATCCTCCCTGTTGGGATGCAGGAATTGCATTCCATTACAGAAGAGCCTCCAGACTGGCTTCCCCCTCTCTCCAGCGTGATTAAATTGTCCACATTGTTCCAGTGGCTGCTCCTTCCCCGGAGCACAGTTGGCAAGGCTGTGTTTTGAGAGGCAGTGTTTTAATCTGAGTGCTGGAAGGAAGCTTTTAACTACTGGGTGCTGGGTAAAGGATCTTGAGGTAAACGTAAGGTCACATTGTTTGTGTTTGCTTTCCCTTAGCAGAAATAAAAAAAAAAAAACTTAGAAGAGGATGTTTTGAAAATGTTTTAAGGCAAAAGCTGATAAATTGGCCAATCCCTTATTCCTGACACTTGTAGCTCTTGGATCTCACATTGTCAGAACTGATCTGCCCAGAGGCAAGGTGAGAAACCATCTATTTCACTCCACAGACAGCACTTGACCTTGTCTAGAGTCCAAGGACAGACCCCAGGCAATACGCTCCATTTTAGGAAAAAGACTCACAAATTTATTTGAGTTAGAAATATCACTTTACTGCGTTGTGCATTTAATTGGTTAGATTCTTTCACAGTTTTAGCCAAAAAAAAAAAAAAAAAAAAAAAAAAAAAAGCTGCGCCGTTTAAAAATGCCGGCTTTCTGGGCCATCCCCAAGAAAGTGAATTTGAACAGACTCTAAATTGAAATTTCTCTAAAAACCAAAAAAAAAAAAAAAAAAAAAAAACCAGCTTCATTTTACTCAGGAGACCGAATGATCCTCAAGAAAACAGAACCTGGTGCTCTCCTAAATCTGGGATTCATTTGTGAATGCCTCCTGTTGGGCCCAGGATTGATGTTACATAAGGTATTTTGTAAACACTGTTTTCTAATACCAGCTTTCATTTCTTTATCCAACAGGCCTTATCTAGGACCTGTTACGTAACAAGATCTGCTTTCCATTGAGCGCTGAAATGGGTCAGAGACAGCCCTCCTCTCAAGGGTCCAGAGTCCAGTGAGCAACTCAGATGAATCAGAGCAGGATCAGGAAGTGCTGGGCTCAGAACCAAATGAACTGGCTAACATCCAAGCAAACTTTCTGTCTAGGGACCTGAGTTCGAACTGTGTGCTAACAGATTAGAAGTTTCCAGAAGAGGAAATGTATTTCAAGGCAAAGGGAAGTAGATGTTTGGTCCAGCAAGAAGACACATGTTGAAGCAACAGGGTGGATACTGGAGATGGAGGAGTGTCCAGAAATTCTGTGGAGTGTCAAGAGATTAAAATGCTAGCAGGAAATAAAGAAGGGCAGGAAGCAGGCAGAGCACGGGTCTCCACATTAAGTGTACTGTGTCTACGCATTACTGATTCTTTGGAGAGACCCTTCTCCCAGCTGACCAGTGTCAACTGTGAATGTAGAACCCAGGGCTGCCCTATCAGAATGTTCCATATACCTAAGTCACATGATAAGTTCAAAGACAAATGGATGGCCCAACCCAGGACAATCATAATCTCCATAAAATTAGTCACCAACTAAGCATCGCATATATGACCTGTTGGTTATACCACCCCTGTGTTTAGACAGGCCTTGCACTCAAACATCATGTATAAGATGGCTTGGTTATATCATCCATGTGTTTAGGAAGGTTTTGCACTTGTTTCCACAATCCTCTATTGCTGCTTTGAAATTCTTATTAATTTTTCCCTGGGAGTTTTATTTGTTTGTTTTTAAACAAAATCCAGTGGGAAGGCAAGGTAAGCAATGAGCACATCCCATCTGCCATGCAGCTCGCCTGCAGCATCCCAGTGGATACACTCCTTGTGGCAGTTTCAGGAGACTCAGAATAAGAATGAAGAAATCTGTCACATGGAAGCTGGGCATTATGGTGTCAAACGCCAGGCGCTAACACTGAGATATTGAAAGGTAAAAATTTATTTATGGCCAGGCCAAACTTACAGCCTCCCTTGGTAGGAGAATGAAGCAGCCAAGACCAGAAGCAGAAGGGCCTTTTTATAGCAAATGAGCAAGTGATTACATACGTGGAATTCCGTAGTTATTTTTATGATTATGGGAAAAGGCACATGTCGCGGATTTATGGTCAGACAGTTACCATTCCATGAAACATTTTATGGTCAGTCAATTCTCAGAACATATCATGAGACAATGGATGTATACAATTTACAATGTATGAATCACAAGGTTATAAAGGAAGATTAAGTCAAAAAAAGAAGTTGACCTCTAGCTAAGGACATGATTACGGAGAAAAAAAATACAAATCAAATCTAACATTGCTTAATTATAAAGAAAATAGAGTCAGCTGTGCCTTAACCCTGGACACCAGAGCCCCAGGAGGTCATGCTTCCTATTTGTCCTGATTAGGTTTCTGTTGCTGGGATAATGATAATACATGACCACAAGGAACTCAAGGAGAAAAGGATTTATTTTATCTTCCAGCCTACAATACAGTTCAACTGGAGGGAAACCAGGGCAGGAACTACAGGCAGAAACTGAAGCTGAGACCATGGAGTAGCTTTGTTTACTGGCTTGCTTCTTTTGGCTTGCTCAGCTTATTTTCTTGGATAACCCAGTCTCGTAAGCGTAGGGATCTTAGCCCCGCAGTGGAATGCTCTCAATGGCTAGAACTCAGTTCCCAGCAGCTCACAACTGTCCATCACTCTGGCTCCAGGGGATTCAACATCCCCTTCTGGCCTCTTCAGGCAGCAGGCATGGTCATGGTACACATACATACATTCAGGCCAGCACTCATACACACAAAAATAAATATTTTTAATAAACACGACAAGTAAAAGAGAAAGAACACAAAATAGATTCTGTTTCAGTACCTTTAGAACTTTTTCCTTCCTTATGAACAAGGAACCCGATGGATTCTACAGCCGCCCAGACTACCAGAAGACATGCTTGATTTTCTTCTATTTGTCCTGAGGTTTGTAGGAAAATGTCATCTGGTTGCATTGACAGTCTTCTCTGGCCAGATGGATGAAGTTATCTATTGCAAGAGAAACAGAACCCAAAAGACAGAGAAAGCCCAGACTAGAGTGCAGGCCTGGTATTAGTGTGTGAGCTCTCTGGTGTGGTGGGGCCCAAATTAATTGCACACCTGTCCCTCCTTGCTACACAAGTGGACAGATTCCTCTTTTCTAAGAAGACTTAAACAGTTTGAGTTGGATCCCTGCCTCCTGCAGTGGGAGAGTCGGCTAGCACAGCCTGTGCACCAAGTATATAAAGACTGATGGTGGAGTTTGGGTGGTAATATCTTTACTACATTTGTTTATCCAGGGGTGGGACACATGAGTTCCACAGCATACATATAGAAATCAGGGGACACTGTGAAAGAGGACTCAGTCCTCTCCTCCCCCGTGTGTGTCCCAGGGATTGGGCTCAGGTTGTCAGGCATCCAACAAGTACCATTATCCTCCAAGGCATCTGACTGGCACGGCCGTGTGCGTGCTGACGTCACAGCCCCAGATACCGGGCAAACTCGTGAGAGGGCAACAGGAAGGGGACCTGTATTTCTGACATTTATCTTTATATTTTCAATGTATAAAATATTTATTTTACAATGTTTGTGGAAGAAAGAACCTCGTTGTGGTGAACGTGCATCCACATCGCCCAGTTTTAAGACACCTGAAGCACTGTGCCCCTAGAAAAGCGTCCCAGATTCTAACCCTGCCCATCTTCAACCTTGCCCCAAAGGAACCACTGTCCTGAACACTGTTCCTGCCTTGCCTCAGTTTTTTCTAATTTAGTAATTTTTTATGATTTTTCTTTATTTTCATTGATTTTTATCGAGCTCTAACATTTTTCTCTGCTCCCTTTCCTGCCTCTCCCCTCCCCTCCATCCTTCTCCCAAAGTTCCCATGCTCCCAATTTACAAAGAATATCTTGTCTTTTTCTACTTCCCATGTAGATTAGATCTATGTCTCTCTTAGGGGTCTCATTGTTGTATAGATTCTCTTTGATTGTGATTTGTGGGCTGGTTTTCTTTGCTTTTTTATAAATCTTTTTTTTAATTTTTTAATGATTTTTTTTTTCTGTATGGGCATTGGTGTCTTGTCTGTATGTATATCTATGTGAAAGTGGCAGATGCCACTGAAGTTACAGACAGTTGTGACTGTCACATAGGTGCTGGGAATTGAACCTGGGACCTCTGGAAGAGCAACCACTGAGCCATCTTCCCAGCCCCTAATTTAGTACCTTTACTAACCGTAAAGAAGAGTCTGGGGCAGCTCTGAGAACAGGAAAGCAGAAGTCTGAACCCCACTGGTCATTTCTAGGGGGTAATTTGTGTACCCACCAGATCACATTCTAGAAAGTAAGATTCTGCTAAAAGATAAACTTGTAAAATGATCTTTTTCTCCACAAATAGATATAATTTTTGTTTCTGTTTAAATTTAACTTACTTGGAGCAAGACTAAAAAAAATGATGTAATATGAGCCAGCTGATAAAGCACGAAGATGAGCCTCGGGCTTGCGTTAAAGGCTACCGAATAGTGGATTTGCTCCTGCCTCAGCCGTAATAGCCACAAAGACAGAGAAAGAGACAGCTAGCAGAAGGAGGGGACACAAACCATGTGTCACGCTACCTTGCTTCTTCCCAATATGCACAAAAGCTATTTGGCACAGAGGACAGTGCCTCAGACCACATATATGACTGTCTTCCCTCGCCAAAATTATTTTAAATGAACTGCAGGAACAAATGAAGCTCTTTGGCCCATACCAATCAACCCCTAATTACAGATATTCATGTAGTATATCACTAGTTGTATGTGTGTGAGCACGCACACACGTGCATGTAAGCAAGCTTCGGTTTACACCTTCATGTCTTAAAATAAGAGCTGACCAGCAAGATGGGTCAGTGGGTGAAGCACTACAACACAACCCTGGTGAGCTGAACCCCGGGAACCACTGGCAGACCTGTCTCTGTAAGAAGATTAGAAGTAGGAACAGCGCCGTTCAGAAGCACGAGGCCAGCTGGCCTAGGGTATGTGGTGCATCAGAAAGAGCAAGAGAGATTTCCCACCTCAATGGGGTGAAAGCAAAAAGGTGTCCCTGAAAGTTGTCTTCCGACCTCTTTGATGACATGTCGATGCCAACACTCACACACAATAATAGATACAAGTTTAGAAAATAAAAACATCTAACAGAAATCCTGCTTATATGGTGAGCATCCACACCTTATCCTTTGGCTGTCCTTGCTGTGCTAGCCGCCAATGGCCAGCGGTCCACTTCTCTCTGTTTAGTGTAGCAAAGGGTTCATTGATGCTCTTCTTCCCCTTCTGTGTTTTTAAACTGAGATATATTTACATCATTTCCCCTTCCCATAACCCACTTCCAGCCCCTGCCATGAACCTGCCCCCTTTCTTCCTGTCAGAATCATAGTCTTTTTCTCTGGTTGTCATATACATACGTATATATGTATATATACATACACATATATAATACAGATGTAATCAGCTGGCCTAGAGCACACAATGCAGCAGAAAGAACAATATATAAATATGGCCTGTTCTGTTCATCTAATGTCCCTTGTACACATTAGTTCAGGGCCAATCACTTGGTATGGGATAACCAACTAGGGGGCTCATTCCTGGGAAAGGTTATTTCTCCCACTCTGTGTTTCTTAGTTGTCTGTACTTCTTGTTTATTGGTGGGGCCCCATGAGTTTTCCCTCCTCTTCATTAGCACTTCTATTGCTGTTATACTTATTCAGGTCTTTGGTATGTATGTGTTTATGTGTTTATTTACTTCCTTAATGTGCACGAGTACTTTGCTCACATGTATGTCTGTACCATGTGCATACCTGCCCTGGGGTCAAGGAAGATCAGAATAGGGTCTCAGATCCTTTAGATCTGGAGCTATAGACAGTTATAAATCTCCACTTGTCTCCTGGGAATTGAACCAGGATAACAGATGTTCTTAACTGTTGCACCGTCTCCCCAGCCCTGGCCAGGTCTTGTTCAGGCAGTTAAACTGTTGAGGCACCGTGGGTGTAGCTTCTGCGTCGTTTTGAGAAGACACAGTCTGGCAGCAGATTCGCTGGTCCTCTGGCTCCAGCAGTCCTTCCTCTCCTTCTTCTTTCACAGGGTTCTGTAAGCCTTAGGTGCAGGAGTCGTGTTTTAGACGTACCAACTAGGGATGACTATAGCCACTGCCACTACGTCACTGTGTTTCGGCCTGTTTGAATTTTCTGTAATGGTCTCTGACTATTGCAAAGAGAAGTGTATTTAATGAGGGGTGAGGGCCCCTTTATAGGATGTTTAGATTTCAACTAGGAACTGTACTGTTTAGTAAACTGGCAGACCTCACCAACACTGGTGATTGGCTAGGTTTCCAGTACCAGATACGATTTCCTTCATGTTCGCCTTTTTTTTTCTTTTTAAAATTAATTTTGATAGTAAATAAAGTTATTTTAGTATAATATATTTTGACCATAGTTTCTCTTCCCTCATCTCCTCCCAGTCCTCCCCACCCCTACCCTTCTAACTCCACTCATTCTTAAGAAAACAATGTTCCCTTGCTGCCACTAGGAGAAGGGCCCAGGAAGAATGTGCCATTTTCAGGAGAAAACAAGAGGCAGTTATTGGCTATGATGATTGTGTACTTTGGATTGGGATTTACTGCTCCTTTCTTTATAGTTAGGCACCAGCTACTTAAAAAATGAGGTCATTTAATTCATTTCTTTAACGGCATAAAGATTAAGAGATGTGATCTGAAAACTCGATTAAACTCTTGAAATTTATTACTAAATAAAATTTTAAATAAACTAGTGAGGAAAAATAAAACAAAGAAAAAGGACAAGCAAAGGAAGATAAAACAGAATGAACAAATAAAACAATAAAGAAATTTTTTTTGGGGGGGGGGTTTCGAGACAGGGTTTCTCTGTGGCTTTGGAGCCTATCCTGGAACTAGCTCTGTAGACCAGGCTAGTCTCGATAAAGAAAATTATTTTAAGATGCCCAAACAATGCTATATGAGACAAAAATGTTCATTCTGTACTGGCAAGCTAGTGCTGGGCATGGGGCCCGCCCTTATGTATGGTCTGTATACCCATTAAGGCCCTCTTGAAGAAAACTGATTTTTCCCTTTTGAGCGGCTGTTAACTGGAGATAGCTTCTGGATTAGGGATGGGAGTTCATGCCTACTTCTTCCTCTCTGAGCTAGAACCCCATCTGGCTTGGACCTGTGCTGTCCCCATGTGCCTGAAAGACACCATTTTCTGGTTATTTGTTATCCATCCCCTTTGATTCCTACATGTAGGCATTTTCTGTGTCCTGCCAGTCAGCTTCCAAATAACCATACTGAGACTTAATATTAGCTATAAATGCTTGGTCAGTTGTTTAGGCTTGTTACCAACTAGCTCTTACAACTGAAATTAACACATATTTATTATCTATGCCCTACCACATGGCTCAGAGCCTTTCTCTATACAGCATGCTCATGATGCTTCTCTCTGTTTCCCTGGCAACTCTCATGACTCCACTCTTCTTCCTGTCCTCTTTGTTCGTCCACAAGTCCTGCCTATCTTCTCCTTGCCTAGCTATTGGCCAGTCAGCTCTTTATTAACCACGAGTGTGATACATATTTACAGAGTACCAAAAGATTGTTCAACAACACTTACACTCTTTCTGTTTCCTCTTCCACACGTTTCCCTGAACCCTGAGGGGAAGGTTTGATGAAGACATTTAAAACTAAGTGTTCTAAGGTCTGTCACTCTTGGCTTTTGTCCAGCTGTGAGTCTCTGTATTTGTTCCCATCTATGGCAGGAGGGAGCTTTCTCTGATGGTGGCTGAATAAGTCACTGGTCTATGAGCACAGCAGAATGTCATCAGGAGTCACTTTATTGCTATGTTCCTTTAGCAGAACAGTAGTAGCGTTTGAGTTTCCCCTAGCTCCATTTCCTTGATGACTTGGAATACTGAACGTTGCTTTAAGCGTTTCTCAGCAATTTCTGTTCTATCTTTTGAGAACTGTCTATTGGGTTATGTACCATATTTTTAAATGAGGTCAGTTTTTTCCTGATTTTTGGATTCTTTATATATTTTGTATATGACCCCTTTATTGAAACTATAATTGTTGATAGTAGGTCATTGCTATTGCCATTGACTGCCTCTTTGAGATTAAAAGTAAGGCCCTATTTCTGAAGACATAAGACCTGGAGGACTGAGTTGGATCTGACCTGAAAGCCTCCACCCAGAGGACCAGCTTTCACACAAGCTACTATACCAGCTTCCTGAGGAGCTGTTGTGGAGTGACCTCTCACTCTGACTCCAGTGGGTTGAACCAAGTCATTCCAGAGCATGCCTAGGATGCTACCTTTCTGAAGCTCAGCTCATACACCATAAAGCCCATAAGTCCTACAGTGACAAGTGTGGAGAGGAGTGGGAGACCCATTTTGGTACCACATCAGAGCCACAGTCTCTAGTTTTATCAATAATAGAATTTTCTATGGCTGTTTCTGTTATGTTCTCAATATCTGTTTTATATTTACTTCTCAGTTGGTTCAGAACTCATGGTGAGATGAAACTAATTAGCCCCTTCAGATCCCAATACCTAGCATCCCCTTGAATTACATTATTTAGTTATCATTTGTGATATTACCTTATAAATCATTAAAAAGTTCCCTCTTTGTGAAAAAAAGTGGTACAGTTAGTGAAAGTTCACAGAAACAGAAAAAATAAGTGTGTAGATTTTTACCATGAATATCAGTGTTCTCCCCAACTCATAAAGTCCTCAATAAAACAGTGTGTTTTTTTCACCCTCCCATTTTTTATAAGCCTTGGCCTTCTCAACTATAGATTCTGTACTTTTAATGCTCTCGAAACGCCCTGTAGCAGTCTCGGAATACATAAATCAGCAAAACAAATTTACCCATGAGCAGCTCAGGGCTTTCTGGCATCAATTAAAAATAAGTGGTGTAAAACAAATTGATGAGGAATAATTTTAATGCACCATCGTTTCAGCTTACATGCCTCCCATCTCTAAAAATAAGCAGACCTGAACAAACAAACAAAAAATTTCCCTAAGAAAGAAACAAACATTTGTTCCATTCAATAAAACAAATTGCTTTTGTGTTATCTGAAGAGGTTCAATCAAACACAAATATTGGCATTGAAACACAACATGCGCACACTTTTGCATAAATACTTTACGCTGTCCCTTTGTGTGGTTTAATAGAAATGGTGCTACAGTTGGATAAATAACCGAATTGGAAACTTTGGAAGAGTTAGCCAAATGGAAGGAAAGCTGCTGCTCTGGCTATGGCCTTTACAGGGCTGACTCCTTCAGCTGTTGACATGAAATACTTGAAAAAGACTGATTTAAACATAGCATAAGATGGCTTTTAAAACTCTGAAATATAATTTTCCGCTTTAATCGGCTGTTCCAAGTAAGTAGGGGAAAGCAGTTTCTACATTAACCATCGGGCATTCTTGCTTATCAGTACTTTCAAGGGGCCCTGTCTTATCTTCCACCAGAGCTGGTTTTCTTTTCAGTGGGTCCTGTACAACTGTCCTGAATCTCCCCACATTGCTCAGACCCAGTATTGTATCTTCTGATTCACAATGCGACGTCTATTTTACTGAGGTTAACAGCCTCTCTCGTTCCTTTCTCTGCTTCCCCAAATCTTAACTTCTTGCATTTACCCTTCATGTTGAGTCTTTCTGATCCCAGACTAATTCTGAAATACTTTGTCCATCTTCCCCTCTGCCTGTCTCTTCCCTCCTACAAAGATGATCAGAGGGTCTGCTTTTTCTTTTAGTGAAATACATCAGATCAACATTTAGATCAAACCAAAGCCCCCAATCCTGTGCCTACAGAGGCCAGGGAAGTCAGGCAAATGAATAAAAAGCCAACCACTGTGGGCGTAAACTGTGATAGATAATCCACATTACTCCTAAAATAGATGGCCAGGAAAACCTGCTATCATCACTTCTGGTTTATTTTAAGATAAATAAGATTTATATTAACTTTTCAACTTTTGGGTGTTGAAAATTAAGCTCTTCAACTTTGAACACTTTGTGAGATGATCTATCAAAGTACCTGTGGGAGGCAGGAGACAGCCTTGCACCTGTCTGCTCCTGATGTCTCCCCGTGCTCCGTGTCCAACTCCTAGCTCTGCAACCACAAGTTAAAGAAGGAATGGACCTCAGTGCGAAACTTTGGTCTCTTCTCTCTCCTTAGCAGCCCTGAACCACCACGCCTTCTCACGCAGTGGCTGACAGTAATGGCGGACTCACAGGCCTGAAAGTGGGTTTTTCACTGTTGGTGTTTTCCAAGTTCTCGTCCTCCCTCTGTCCATTCCTTCATCAACTACTTTGCCCTTCTTGTGTAGTTTGTAACGCCAAAGCTTTAGTTTTCCCTTCCAGATGTAAACCTTCAAGCTTGTTTACCATTTCTCAAAGTTCGTGCCTTTATTCTGTATTTCTAGTGTCCCTTGAGACATTGCTGCTTCTCTTCACCTTGCCGCCCAGATCTTGTCCTTCTCCTAATTTTTTGTTATGATATTTCCATCCTCCACCTACTGTGGTGTGAAATTTATCCTTCTCCTTGGTCCACCCTTCTAGCTTCTTCTTTGTAGCTAATGCTGATTCTTGGTTCACACTTTCTGCCGCTGCTTGTGTTTCCCCTTTCTAAATACACATGCCTGGGCCTAACATCTTGCTGCTTCGTCCTTGCCCTGTGGCAACCTCTCTGTTTCTGTTCCTTCCTCTTCTTCACAGCCTGTGATGTGTCTCCTATTCCTAGAACCCTTCCTTGCATGCTACAGGGACAGGCAGACTGAAAGACCTGATCGGTTGAAACACGTCTCTCTTTCACTCAGTCTCTTCAATAAAAGCTCAGGGGTAGGCTGAACATTTCTTCTGCCACGGTTTCTTATTTCCTTTGAGTTGGGGTCTACTGCACAGTCAGGAAACCCCAGGAATGAAAAGATACACCTCTAGCTCCAGCCGAATCTGTAACAATCATGGCCTCTCTAGGAACTTGGAAAGCCATGCCTCTCTACCTTGGGAGCATGGATATATATAGTTGCCACCACATGAGCATTTTTCTGGATTCAGTGGCACTGAAGAACTTTTTATTTTCTCATTGAACCTTTTGGCTACTTTTTATATTTGGTATCTCATTCCCAACTTGACTGCCCCACAGGTTTCCAGTAGCTAATAAATAAGTTCCGTACTCCTTGGAGTTGTCATTCATGGCCATTCCCAGTCCCTCTGGCCTTGTCTTCACTACACTTCTGTTCCTAGCTGAGGCTCTGGCCACCTTGGGCTGCTTGTAATTTTTACTAATATTGAGAAGAAGCTTAGTGACTGAGATTCCCTGTCTAAAAAGATAATTGGGGATTCATATTGTCCCATCATTAAATCTTAAAACACAACATGTCTGAGCCCTGAGAATGATGTGCAGTGTTGGACATGATTGTAAGAATTATTTTTGGATGAATTTAATAAGCTTGCCAACTTCTCTCTTTAACATTATGACTGTAATTTTCATGACACATAGCACTTACAAAGTGCTTTGCTAATATTATCTCCTTAATCCTCACAACAATCTTATGAACATTTGTAGATGAAGAAATTGATGCCCAAGAAAATTACTTTGACTTTCCTAAGGTCATGTGGTCCATAAGGAGTACAGATGGTTCTCAACCTCAGATCTGACTTTAAAATCTGATTAGCATTTTATTACCTGGTCTTGCTTCATTTGTGAATATAAATCTCCACATTTATCATCAAAAATCATGGTAAAGTTTGATAAAATAAATGACCTACTTTTAGCATATTCATGCAAAAGCTATGTTCCCTTAATACCATTTTCTTCCAGGACTTTTGTCTCTGTAGTTAAGTATTTTATAAACCTCATATACCAAAGACTATCCACAGACAGAGGAATGACAGCTAGTAAAATAGTACTGAATCAAGCAAAAGTGGTAATTAGGGGGAGAAGAGTAGATGAACGGCATCTCAGCAACTCATCTCTGCTCAGTGCAGAAAGTTGATCATCAAATCTGGCCTCTGTGTTGTGGTGCCAAACTCAACTGCACCGTTTGCCTTGTCCAGTGCCAAAGAGAACCCAGAACCTCCAAGCAGCCTTTCTTATTAAATTACTTACCTATTTGATTGATTGATTCTTATAGGTATACAAGTTTTGTATTCATGTGTGTCTGTGCACCACATGCATGCCTGGTGCCAGTGTAGCCTAGAAGACGGTGAGAGATCCCCTAGGACTGGATGGTTATAAGTCAGTCTGTGGGTGCTGGGAATTGAATCCCAGTCCTTGGAAGAAGAGTCAGTGCTCTTAACCACTAAACTCCTGCTCCTCCTTCCTTCAGCAGTACCATTTGTCATGAATTTAGACACTAGAAGGAAGAAACAGGGATTTTAAATCTACACCAACTCTGTCTTTTCTCATACAAAGGGAGACAAAGTATGTCCCTGAAAAGTCCTCCATACCCACATGGAATATTATAGTTAAAGAAGAAGAAGGAGAAATGGGGCAACCTCTTGCAATATGTCATGACGCACTTCAGGGACAGCTCAAATGGTTTAATTTAAAAGAAATCAAATGTGAATACTTTTTATAGGAGAAAACTTCCCTCACTTTGCCTCCAGAACTTTGACTCAGCTACGGCCCCTCTAAGAAATTATCTGAAAAGAGGAAGTGCAAACATACACATAAGCACATGCATACACACACGCAAACACATGCAAACATACACACAGAGAAGCATCTGTGCACTCGTATACATACATATGCATATGTGCATATCCACACATATGAATTTGCACACATATACACGCATGCATGTGCAAGCATACACACAAAGAGACATGCATGCACATGCATACACAACATGCACATATGTGCATGTGCACGTCTGTGTGCACTCACACACATATATGTATATGCATAGACACTCTCTTCATATAGGGGAGAATAGTGGCTGAGGCTGAGAAGGGTGGTAGGAGGGATTAACAGAGAAAGAGTTGAAACTGATTTAGTTTTTATTGTATCATTTTGCAACTTCAATATTTATCCAGTGAGCACATTAGATTTTCAAGAAACTAACACAATGTAAATTGTAAAATCATTTTAATCCATGTTTTATATATACATCCTCTGTCACCAAGAAATTCTTAATTTGAATATATTTGCAAATAAACGCCAGAAGTCTGTACAGGGATATTCAAGGCAATATTTATAATACAAAAGATTAGATGGACTATAACTTCTTGTCAGTATAAGAAATGGTCAATACAAAACTCTACCAGTATGAAAGAGAAAAATCTCCACAAACAAAATTGCTTATTCATAGAAAGAGAAAATTGATGCTGGCACATGCCTATAATCCCCACACTTGAGAGGGTGAGGCAGAATAATCAAAAAATTCAAGGCCAAACAGGGCAATGTAGTGAGATTTTGTCTAAGAAATCAAAACACTAAACCCTGATGAGCAACCAAGAGGAACTGTTAGGGAGCTCTGTATCGGTGGGTTTTTCACTCTTTGCTCTTTGGGGGTCCCACCACCCAGTTCCAAAATAGTCACACAGAGACTTATTCTTTCTTATGAATACCCAGACTTAGCTTGGCTTCTTTCTTGCCAATTTTTCTTAACTTAAATTATCCCACCTACCTTTGCCTCTAGACATTTATCTTTCTCTACTTCTGTATATCTTTTCTTACCGTCTTATTCCATGCCTGGATGGGTGGCTGGGTGGCTGGCCCCTGGCATCCTTCTCGCCATCTACTTTTCTTGCCAAGCACCCCCTTTCTCTCTTATTCCTTTTAGTCTCTCCCTGTCGGCCCCGCCTATTTTTCCTCTCCTGCCTAGCTATTTGCCATTCAGCTCTTTATTAGACCAATTAGGTGTTTTAGGCAGGCAAAGTAACACAACTTCACAGAATTAAACAAATGCAACATAAAAGAATGTAATGCATCTTTGCATCATTAAACAAATATTCCATAGCACATCTTAAACTAATATTCCACAACAGTTCTGGAGCCTCCCTGACCATCAGTTCGTAAGAAGACATCTAGGACTCAATTCATAAAAATGGATCCACGCCTCGTATTGTAAAGCTGATTTTTAAAAAATTCAGCCAGGCTGTGGTGGTACACTCCTCTAATCTCAGCACCCAGAAGACAGAGGCTGGCAGATCTCTGTGAGTTTGAGGCCAATGTGGTCTATAAAGCGAGTTCCAGGACATTTAGGGCAGTTACACAGGAAACCTTGGATATAAATTAATTAATTAATTAATTATTGTATTATTTTTAATAAAATGCTGATTGGGCAGTAGCCAGGCAGGAAGTAAAGGCATGGCAACCAGGCAGGAAGTAGAGGCAGGGCAACGAGAATTCTGGGAAGAGGGAAGTTTCAGTCTGCAGTTGTGATCCAGCCTCAGGGGAAGCAAGATGTAACTGCCTTACAGAAAAAAAGTACCAAGCCACGTGGCTAACTCAGACAAGAATTATGGGCTAATTTAAGTTATAAGAATTAGTTAGTAAGAAGCCTAAGCTAATGGGCCAATCAGTTTAAAACTAATGTAGACCTCTGTGTGATTTCTTTGGAACTTAAGGACTGCAGGAACCTGACAGGAAAGAAACCTCAGCCAACACCTTAGGACAGAATAAGAAAAGTTATCTACTCTGACTTTAACAATTCTTGCTTCTCACTCACTAATCAGAGCAATCAAAAGGCTCACAGAGCCCTGCCAGTGGCCACGTCAGAGCAGCAGCAGGTGGCACTTGAATTTAGGAGTTCGGCCCACCAGAATGCAAGACACTGGTGGATAAATGCCAGATAGGCAAGGCCCAGGGAGCTTCGGCTCCGGAATGTCTCTTGCTACTGTTGTTTGCAGCTGCCTTCTTTCTCTGGTATCTAGTATGGTGTGAATGGGTGTGGAGGGATCCCCAATGCCTTTAATGCAGTGTGATTATCTCATGGAATTGTACTGTTCTACTGGGTATTTTTACCTATGGGTTATCACGAAAATGATTTCCACTTAAGCCATAGTGTGGAAAGCACTGCAGCCGACCCTGATAAAGCAAGGGCTACAGAGGATAGAAAACAAAGGCAAAGAAGTGTCTCACAGTGAGGACTTCGAGTTTCTCTTGGGGAGCCACATAGACTGTGGGTTAGGTTAATGATTAAGAAAAGCAATCAAGCCGGG
>NW_004949135.1:1647823-1653953 GCF_000317375.1 Microtus ochrogaster | reverse complement strand
TCCAGAGACACTTACAATGACTTAGAAACAAGGCAGCAAACAGATGATTCCAGAGACACTTACAATGGCTTAGAAACAAGGCAGCAAACAGCAAAGTGCTCCTGGAAACTGAGAATATGATTGATACGACAAAAAGATGATACATCATAGAATCAAACTGAAAACAAAAAATAAGACAAAAAGATGATACATCATAGAATCAAACTGAAAACAAAAAAAAAAATATGGGGGAAAAAAAAAGCTTGTTTACAGAGAACAGATCTTCAAGTTCTCACACTCATCTCTTAAAGTTTCCAAAAACAAAGACAAAACAAAACAAAAATAACCGTGTAAACAATGGAGGAAGGCCTCCTAGAATAAGGAAAGATGGAATTTATATCAGGAGCTTCATAACAGCCTGGCAGAAAACTCTTGTACAAATACTCAGGAAATTTAACAACTTTAAAAAGAGGAAGGTTCAGGAAAAAAAAAAAAGGTTTCCTCTGTACAAAGCAAACCAACAAAATTACAGATTCTTTTCAAGGGATTAAGAGCCAGGCTCACACTTATTAACTGTTGCACTAATGAGAGCAGAACAATGATCTGGAAGAAGGAATTTGAAACTGGAAATTCAGTAACAAAGGAGACACAGGTTTCTCCGTGTGGCCCTTGTGGTTTATTTATGTTTTTAAAACTTATGATTAATCAGCTGGACAACCTAAAGAGATAAGTGCCTCTCTCTAGTCTCCTCAGGTGGTTTATTTATGGTTTTAAAACTTATTAGTCAGCTGGACAACCTAAAGAGATTAAAGTCTCTCTCTGGTCTCCATCTCCCTCTACTCTTCTTCCACATCTGCATTTATGTTCTCGCTGACACCTTTCTCATGTAAAACAGAAAATTCAGAATACATACAAAAATATGCAAAGTATGCAACCTAATTAAACACTGAAATGTTTCTTACCCTGTGATAGATACAAAAAAAATTAAAATCAACTTGAGTTTTCTACTTAGAATGTTCTCTTCCAACAAGATAAACTCTGTGACATTTAAGGTTGTGTCTCCTCTGTAGATCTAATCACATCATCTAGTCTTCAGAGAATAAGATTTACATAGCCCTAATATTACAAAGGCTTATTGTCGATGTGATGATGCTGAGATTTGGCTACTAGAACTCTGATTCAATTACCAGAGAGAATGTAAATACCCTATATTGTGATGGTTCCTCTCCATTGCAAACTTGACTGGACTTAGAGTCATCTAGGAGACACAGTTCTGGATAGGTTGGTCATGTGCTTCAGAGGTCGTTAGCTGGGGAAGGAAGACTCGCTGTTGAATGCAGGCTGCACCATCCCATGCTAACACAAGAGTAGAAAGGAACAGAATAGCCTGACGGTCAGCAGTGTCCGTTGCTGTTTCCTGCCTGCAGAGGCGATGTGGCTGAGCTGCCTCTGTCCATCCAGGAGGGATTGCATCCATTCATAATCATAAACCTTTCTTCTCTTACGTTGATTCCCTCAGGTGTTTTGTCAGAGGAATAAGAAAACCCACTAATGCGAATTATCTTGACAGTGTGACAGGAATAGTGTGGCTGATGATAGACAAGAGGTGGCTGTAGGAGACCTGGGAAGATGGAAGGCTAATTTTCTCACATCATAACGGGAAACTATGATTCCATCTAATGTTTGAAATGGCAAGGAATGGAACTTATAATTGCATGTATAATTCAGTTATGAAGAGCAGTCGCATATTAAAATATAAGAACCCAAATGAATATTGACAGGACTGGAAAGAAAACATGTATTCATCAGTCCCATGACAGTCAACTGGCACTGTTTGCAGAGCTGATAAGTTATTTGAATGAATGTCAGGAGATAGGTTACATAAAAAATTAATTTTTGCTCCTTTTGTTTGTTTGTTTTAGTTTGATTTGATTGGGGTTTTGTTTCATTTTGTTTTGTTTTGTTTTGTTTTGTTTTGTTTTGTTTTGTTTTGTTTGAGACTGTGTAGCCTTGATTGGCCCAGAACTTATTCTGTAGACAGGCTGGCCTTTTATACATAGAAATCAGCCTGTTTCTGTCTCTACTTCCTTGAATTCTAAATTTAAAGGTGTATGTACCACCATGCCAAGGAAAATTAACTTTTTTAAACTTTTTAAGTGGATTGTTCTGAAAAGTGATGTAAAGATTGGAGAGTAGCAAATGCCACTTTTATGCTACTTATATCTTATTCTGCTTGGATTTTTATTAACTGTTCTTATTCTTTTAGGACTGAAAAATAAATTTGCTTTCTGTATACTTGGGATGCCTCAAAATCCTAGTTAAGACGTTTAGGTGAATATTGTTATTAACGTATAAAATTATTAATAATGAACAATAACAAATTTTTCAGTTAGGTTTTCTGTGCACTAAAAACTAAACAAGTGCTCTTTTTGAATCATCACAAGTGTGATGACAGTACTCTTGCATTTTACATAGGAAAAAACAAAGCCTTAAATACTAATGATTTCCCAAGATACTACAGCTGATGAGAAACAAAGGGGCTGGGGCTCAAACATAAGTGTGTCCAACTTCAAGTTTACAATCACCAAGCTACTGCCTGCACTGACCCAGTAATTTTGAATTTCCAACATGAAGTCTATTGTCCCTACAACAATATGAGATGTGACAGAGAGAAAGAAGAAGTTCATTTGAAATTAAAACTGGTCCCTTGGACTTAAACAACTTCATATTTATTTAGTATGCATGTGTGTGTGTGTGTGTGTGTGTGTGTGTGATGTAGAAGACAACAAAACAATGGTTTTAAATTTAGAAAGGAAGTCATTTTTTTTACTCTGGAGTTGAAGCCCAAGAATCCTATCAAACGCACGGTTATAAATAGAAGTATTTTCAGACATAAAGGGGCACAGGGTAGTTTCTTTCTTTGTAGCATGTTCAGAGAAGCCACACGAAGAGTGAAGAAGAGCCGTTCTGAGTGACACCTCAGACAGAAGGCTGTCTGCTGTCGCTCTCTAAGCAGGCAAACGGAGCTGGCACTCAGTGTTTGCCATGGTCTCTGGTGACCATGAAGAGGTAGATTCTGCTATTTCCAGCCTTCAGTAGAGTTTGGAGAATCCTTCTGGATCACACTGATGAAGGCTGTACATGGTGTTGAAGACAGGGTCACAGATTGCTGCCATAGACAACAGTGAGCAGACAGGGATCTGCATCTGAAGAACTCACCATAAGTGAGGGATAGTTTGGGTGTGTTGTAAGTTCCAATCTGAGCTAAAACTCAACATTCCTACCCTCACAACCATGGTTTTGAATTTTTGAGGTTATTTTAAAACTGAAAACTATAACTTCAACCTTCCCTTCAAAGGCATCCTAGGTGGCGCACGCCTTTAATCTCAGCACTCGGGAGGCAGAGGCAGGCGGATCTCTGTGAGTTCGAGACCAGCCTGGTCTACAGAGCTAGTTCCAGGACAGGCTCCAAAGCCACAGCGAAACCCTGTCTCGAAAAACCAAAAAAGAAAAAAAAGTCAGAAACTATCATGAGGTCTTAGAGTCCAATAAGAATGGACAGACAATTAGCCAATATATCACGTCACATTGTCTGGGTAGTCTGAAGTATTAGATCGTCTATGTTACTGTGGAAAGTCAAGAGTTTATGGGCCAAGCCATGCAACATCATTTCAAATAAGGACAGTCAGCATGAATCTCATTCTCTGTCCTCAGTGTGCTTTGGTAAGTTATAAATTGTATTTTTATGTTTCAAGAGTCTTTAAGTTCCCCACATTTCTCACAGTTATAGACCCCAAAATCTCCTCCGGAAGTCCACATTTCTGTTTACCAACTTCAAAGGCCCCAGGATAGTACATATTATTAAGATAAGACCAAACACATTATTTTTTCTGAATCCTTTCCATAAACTCCGCAGTCAGATATTGTGTGGAAGGCTCTGTAGTTTAAAATAGAAATTTCCTCTCCGAGATAACTAAAGAAAGATTTGCTAGGAACAAGGTTAACGGCTCTTTTGTGGGTCACAGCATCAAGATGCTTCCGCCTCAGAGCACGGCTGCCTTTTAACCATTGACTGGATCAGCTCCTGTCTCTTCCTTCAGTGGCTGTAAGGGGAGTTCACTTGAACACACTGACTTATTAACTTATATACCTATACGTGGCAAATGTATTTGCTACTTCTCCCTACATCCAAGTTAAAATATTTAAGTTAAATCAGACATGAGAAAAAAAACAATGCTACCCTTAGGGGAAAAAAACCATTATAATTAGCCCAAGTTCCTCCTTTTGCTCCCTCCCTAATGTAAAGCCTGTCTTGTTTCCGTGGAGCTCCCCTCCTCTGTGTGCTCAAATACCCCAGAGAGGGAGGATCCACCACTTCCCATCCCATTTTCCTATTCCTACTTCCAAGACACCTCTGGACACAAGTGTGTGACATAGCTCCAGTTACGACTGTGTGTAAGAAATCCTGGGAATAGTCCCTTTCCACAGAAGAGAGAGGTCGAGGGGGGGGGGTCTGGGAATAAACTACTGTGGAGCTGGGGATGATTTCAGCACTGTGGTAGCCTTCTTGAAACCACCAGAAGAAACTAAGTCAACAGTTCCGCGATAATAAAGCAGAGGAAAACAAACACATAGGTTGAGCAACTGGATCAACCCGTCAGGTGCTGGCCCACATTTGGACTGGATTTTCGGTGAGACACTAAGACATCTCATTGTGTAGACCACTTGGAGTCAGGGTTTCCTGTCACTTGACTCATAGCTTCCCACCCGGCCCAGAGGGACTGGCTTCTGCGCAACCTCTTTTTCTCCCATCCAGTCAACGCATCACATATCCATAACATGACTTAACTGGTCTTAACATTTTTCATAAATCGAACTCTAGGATCAATTCATCGAGATCATATTTAAATCAGTCCTCATGTTTACTGCAGCATTCCACCTGAAGAAAGTGGTCATGTCAATGGCATCTAGTTCCTGGACCCCTGAGACTGTATGTTTTTACAGTCAAGAAAATTGAGAACACGGTGTTTACTGAGAGCCAAACATACCAATTTTGACCAAAGAAACTTTTACCATGTCCCAAAATTTTAAAAAGAAAGAAAGAAGAGAGAGCTTTATACAACTTTCTGATTCCTATCTTAAATCCCTCCACCCAGCTTCCCTAAGAGCACTTCCTGTCTGAAGCTTATTTGTGTCCACAGTTTAGGTTCTTACTTTGCATTAGCAGTGTTGTCCTGGTCTCACTCACCCTCTAAAGAAGACAGACATAACGCTGAGCTTCATGTAAATACATTCTATTGAATTCTGAAATCACTCGGTCGATCACTGAAACATAAAGTGGGAACCCTCATTGAATCTGTAGAACTTCTTCAGCACTCCTGACTCTAAAGCCATGTTTTTCATCAAGCCCACTTCCAAGTGGCTGTCTGTGAGCTAGCTTATCAAGAGCTGTCAGAATCTATCAAATCAGCAACGGTAACCGGAAGGCCCATGTTAATTGTAAATCATAACAGAGTCAAGGTTAATTACAATTAGATCATAAATGTTTTACTTGAGAACGCTAAGCATATTTCATCTGGAACATATTAAAATAAAAAGTGAAATGCTTACGTATGGAAGGATACTACAGCTGCCACAGGAATAAAAGACTATTCTGCATTGTTTCAACATCCCATGTTCATCTCAGAAGTGACAAAATAAGCAGTTTGGATGCAAATTCTTTTCAGAGTGTTTTAGTTCTTAAATGGGAAAGTAAAAGCTGCAATCTTCTAAGCATACCTTAGCAATATAATTTGTTTTGTTATTGTTGTTGTTGTTTAATCTAACTTGGAAAAAGAAAAGAAACCGGCATTTATTTCTGGAGTCTGCAGCTAACCATGCCATAACAGGGTCTTACTGACATTTTTTGACTACCTGTTTAGCCATGCAAAAGCAAACCTCTGGTGGAGCTGAGTGTAGAGGAATCTGCACGCGGTTCTTATTTCTATAAGTTTTTTAACTCTGAAATTATCACTAAATAAAATGTTCTTTAAATGTTGTTTAATAATTTACCACTATTTTGACCTGAGACATTTCTATATTAATTTTTATTATTAGAATAGATTATATAATTTTTATTCTTATAATATATTCTATTATATAATTTTTATTC
>NW_004949135.1:1644907-1645809 GCF_000317375.1 Microtus ochrogaster | reverse complement strand
TTTAAAAAAAAAAGTGTTCTAAGACTTTTTCCTCTATGAGTTTAGTCAGAGAAGTTGCCTGTTCTGGGAAACAGTCTGTACACATGCACAGCCTCAGTTCTCTTCCTGGTTCCCAGGACTGTGCAGTGACATCGTCCCTGTAGTGTACAGTGACACCATTCCCATAGAGCACAATGACATCGTCGCTGGAGAGTGCAGTGACATCATCTCTGTGGGTAGATCTTCCTCTTCCCGTAGCTGAGTTTCACATAGAAAAAGTATTCAAAACCTCCATGGGAGGAAGTCCAGGTTTCATGAGTATTTGAACTTGCACTTGAATACTTTGCTTCTGTTTTGGTTTATCAGTTCCTGTCAAATTACTATATAACATTTCTATTACTATCCTCCTTAATAGTAAACCACAATTAGAAAACTCAGAGATTCTCAGAACTCAAGACTATAGTAGAGATCACTCTATACTGCCAGGAATGGAAAGAGGCAAAGCCAAGGTTAGAACAACAAACTCATCCTGTGTCAGACAACACAGTACTTCTGCCAGCTGCCATGTGAAAACTGGGTATAAGTCACTAGAAAGACATTCCAATCATAATCATGACAAAAAGAATGGATTTCTAACTAAAATAATATTATATAATTACTCTTAATTTCTCATGTGATAAATTAGCCCCATCATATTGATTCTCACAGGAAGCATGTGAAGCAGGACTTTAGTTATGATTACTAATTTTACAAAGTACGGCTCATGTTTCTATATATTAATATGTTAAAAAAAAAAGAAAAAAAACAAGCCGGGCGATGGTGGCGCACGCCTTTAATCCCAGCACTCGGGAGGCAGAAGCGGGCGGATCTCTGTGAGTTCTAGACCAGCTAGTTCCAGGACAGGCTCCAAAGCCACAGCGAAA
>NW_004949135.1:1640167-1644807 GCF_000317375.1 Microtus ochrogaster | reverse complement strand
AAAAAAAACAAGCCGGGCGATGGTGGCGCACGCCTTTAATCCCAGCACTCGGGAGGCAGAAGCGGGCGGATCTCTGTGAGTTCTAGACCAGCCTGGTCTACAGAGCTAGTTCCAGGACAGGCTCCAAAGCCACAGAGAAACCCTGTCTCGAAAAACCAAAAATAATAATAATAATAATATGTTCAGAAGCAGAGAAAGATACATAAAGAGATGTAAATTAATTGTTTAGATGAAGACACAAGGGTATTCAACTTTTCTGTATGTTTTTAAATAGACCACATCACTATATGTCTTCAAAAGTCACAACAGAGCTCCAATACTGTACTAAGGGCTAACTTTTATTACCTCTTCTAATCAATAAAATATTCTGGTTTTTATTGGAACCATAACAGATTAAAACAGAAAATTAAAAAGAAAGAAATGGATGTCAGAGACACTTAGCAAAGATTTGTAAAATGTCTACCAGACTTCATCAACATCTATGGCCATCATATAATCCTAGCTTTAATGTAGATGTCCTACAAAAGGCAAAAGGATTTTTAAAAAGTATAAAATATTCCTAGAGTGGAATGTTATTTAGCAATTAAAAGAAGTGAGCTATCAAGTCACTGAAAAGGAAACAGAATCTTCAATGTACATTGCAGAGCAGGGTGGAAAGTTGCATACTGCATGAGTCCAGTGATAAGACACTTGGAAAACAAAGTAAACTTACAGTGACAACGATGTCAGGTTACGGGGTTGGGGGTTAGGAAGAGCAGAAGCAATTAACAGGACCAGGAAAGCTGTAGGAAAATTGCAGACTGTGCTTGTGTAAGTTACTTTACTTGTTGCTATAGACAGCACCCTGACAAAAGCAACTTGGAGATGAAGGATTGTTCCGGCTTGGAGTTCAAGGACATACTCCATAACAGAGGAGAAGTTCTGTTGGCCGAAACTTGAACTCTTGGTCACCTTTCTCTTCAGCTCATGTTGCCTGCTGTGGCATGGTGGGCATGGTGCTGCCACATTCAGGGATAGTGCATTTCAAACTGATCAAAGCCCACAGCACAGCTGTAAGGAAAACGCTCTATGGATTTCATTAATAGTAACATAGCCCACCAATACTGGTTAATTGCTATGAAGATTCCTCAGTAATTCCGGACACCATTAAGGCACGGAACTCTTGAGTTGGTGAGCAGAGCAAGGACTCTATTGTCTGCTCAACTCAGCAGAAACCTAAAACTGCCCCCAAAAATACACTAAATAAGAACTTATTTTGTAACTATTATTAGTTCTTCCAAATGCCAACAAAAGAGATTCTATTGCAATAATCATCTGCTGCTCACAGTGAAGTCTTTACCAGCTCTAAACTGAAGTCTTATGAATTGCCAGTGACTGGTAGATGCCCCACACTAGTGTGAGCACATAAATTATGGGTACACCACGGGCAGGGTTTCAAAAGGTGTGGTCTTCAAGCCACCTGCACTAAAATGATTGGGATGCTTGTTAAAAATCATGCCCCTCCTAAATCAGAGCCCCCAGGGTGCACAATCTGCCTTGTAGCACGTTCCCAGGGCCGTGCAGCACAGCGGTGCAGGAATAGTGCATAAGCGAACGTACGGCTACTCTTTTATTTTATTGCTTATAAAAGAAGGCAATTAAAAGCATAGCAGCTGCCCAGTAATTAAGAACAGGTTTTGCTTCCTCTCTTTCTCAGAGAATGACAGTCAGTGACTTATTTTGCCATTTAAAGAATTTTAACCAGAAGGAGTAAACTCTCCAGAAGCACTTTCTTACCTAAAGCTCTGCCAAAGAAATGCTGGTGCCTCAGGACAGGAATAGCTGTGGTGAGTGACACTTGGGTCCCTTTTGTGTCTTTTTTCTAATTGAAGGTTTATCTATCATAGTCTCGGGAAGAACTTGAAAAGAAAGCTTGCTGATGCTTTATGATTTATTATGCTCCCAAACTGAATAATTTTTTAATAAAATTTCCAGTTGACGTTGTCAATTACTGCTCTCCCTACCCAAGAAAATTATTTTTATAAAATAACATTGGTTTGACCTTTCCCAGAATATTAAATTTTGTTGCTTCTATGTCCAAGAAGGTCACCATGTCAGAACTCAGGGCAACCTCACGACAATTTCCTAAAACAATCATCAAGTGTCCTGATCAATTCTATTGTCATTATTTTCTTGCCCTTTGATGGCCCTGGCTATTCATCTTGGTGTTATTACCTCGATTTATCTAGTGGCCAAGCTTCAAGAAATGCTAACAACCACCTGAGACACAGCACAGACATGTGCTTTTCCAAGGTGGCTTATGGCTCTGCCTACATGTCTTCTATCTACCTGCCCCCCATCACAGCTTCAATACTTCTTCCTGCAGGGAAAGGACCTGGTATTTGTCATTCATGCTCCAAGGTAAAGTGGCTATGTTAAATGCATATTGCTGAGCTAGCCTCCAGAGTTCCCGACTCTGTGTTCAGAGAGGGTGTTATGAGAAGGCCACTTGTTTGTTTCCGGCTGCCCAGAACCCTGAAATAATCACACAGAAACTATATTAATTAAATCACTGCTTGACCTATTAGCTCTAGCTTCTTATTGGCTAGCTCTTACATCTTAATTTAACCAGTTTCTATTAATCTGTATATCACCACTTGGCTGTGGCTTACCAGCAAGGTTTGGGCTCGTCCATCCCTGGCAGTAGCTACATGGCTTCTCTCTGACTCCACCTTCTTTCTCCCAGCATTCAGTTTAGTTTCCCCCGCCTACCTCTATTCTGCCCTAAGCAGGCCCAAGACAGTTTCTTTATTAACCAATGGTATTCACAGCATAAAGAGGGGAATTCCACATCACAAAGGGACTTCAGTAATAGAGATTTCTAGTAAATTTTGAGGGGAAGGCTGTAGACTGAGAACTGCTGATAGAAAGCCATTTGGCACCTTCTAGATTTTCTCCAGGCAGTGTAATTTCTATAACTTCTCTTATCATTTACTAGAGCGAAAATTGTAACCAATCATCCCTAGTTAGTGTAGTAAGACGATTCAAATTGGCAGCCTCTTTTGACAGTGGTATAGCAACCATATCAATATTTTTTCTTTCTAGAGACTACCAAGATAGCAAAAGTCTCAAGTGACCATGAAAGCGTCATTTTCTTACTAACCAAATCTGTGCTGGTCAAGTCAGTCACCAGTCCCTGGCTTAAGCATTTCTCTTTAACCTCTGCCTACTGGTCTTGCAGTCTCATCCAACTTGGCCTTGGAACAGTCCCTGAAGACCTGCCTCCTCCCATCGAGAACTTTAGCCCACCACTGAAAGGGGGCTTTCGGTGATGGGTCCTCCATATTTGGCTCCCAGGGCCTAGGCATCTGTGTGTATTCTAAGTCCATCCTATAGCTGCCTCCCTGGAGAATTTTGGACGTGGACAATTGCAAAGCAAGGACCAGGCAGGGAACTAGGTAAACGAAAGTCCCCACGAGAATGGGACACTTTCACATAGAGACACGATCATTAACAAATTAACACGCTCTGGTTTTTTGTTGTTATTCTGGCATTTTCCCTAGTAAAGCACCACCTAGGACAATTTCATGTAAGAGCGCCGCACTGTGATGGGGGTTTGAGGGAGGGTGGAAGCAAGCAACAGTCAAGGAATTGCAGGGCTTCACAGGCAGAGGGCAGTAAAGTGAAAGAACAGCTTCAGGGATGAGTTTCTGTGTGCAGGTTACTGTGAGTCATGAAGGTGCGACACCATTTCCAGGTTATCAAACCTCATGATTAGAGTACCAGCAAGCACCACATAAGACAATAGCATACAACTTGCCCCCAGAAGGAAGATTCCAGTGTTTCTCTACTGTGTGAACTGACCAGCCATACAAAGCCTCCATTTTATTTACTAGTGAGTTAGAAGAAGGAAAAAAAGATCAACTTGCATGTGGCTATTTAACTTCTCTAATTTTCACTGAGGTCAACACGTAAAAGGGAAAAAATACAATATATTAAATAATAATATATAAAAATATATATGTACAAACCTTCATTATTCCCAGGTTGTGAACAAGAGAAACTTCTTCATCTGAAAAGCCACGTCAGCAGTTCACACTGTGGGATACGATGCCCATAAATTCTCTTCGCTTATCACATTGTAGAAAGAGACTTTGGACTGTCCAGACAGAGGGCTTTCTAGCAGAGCGGTCCATTCGAGGCAGTATGAGTTTCCAGTAGGTAATTAATGTTTCTGACTGTTACACCCAGATCCAGGCACGTTAGTGAGGCCTGCCAAAAGGAATCTGGAGCCACAGGCAGGGAAAGATTTAAGAGAAAACCCAAGTCTAGAACTGTCTTTCTAAAACAATTACTGGAAAACTGCAGAACTGGTTCGCCCCAGGAAACCTCAAGGAAAATATTACTCTGTGGTAAGTGTCTCTTTTGCAGGACTCTCAGGCACACAGCTAGGTGCTGCAAGAAAGACGTATGCCTGTGTGAGTTTGTGTTGTGTTGAAAGAAGAACAAAATTAAAATCCAACATTTAAAAAAGTCACCTTACCTTGGGGTTCAGCAGTGTACCAACAGAATAATCTTCAGTGGAAAATTATGAATTGATGTTGCTGCCATGGCTGGCATGTAGAACTACTGACTGATGTGACACAGCATAACACCCCTCA
>NW_004949135.1:1628033-1638241 GCF_000317375.1 Microtus ochrogaster | reverse complement strand
TTGTTCATCTTTGAAAATGTGAGGCTCAAGTTTCCACTTCTACTTTCTAGTTAAGCTACAAGTCTTGTACAATATATACCAGTTATTAATAGCAGTACTGGTATCTTATAAATGCAGAAAGTAATAAATATATAGATGTTAAGTACACAGAGTCAATGATAGAGAGGGATTTATTTATTTACTCAATTTATGAAATATGACCTTGAAACTCTCATGCAGAAAAGCCATTAATCCCAATTTGCAAAGCACATGAAATCAGCACCAGGAATGGTAATGCAGATAAAAGACCGCACAAGAAGAATCTGACCGGCTTTTAAAGCGGCACTCATCAGCTCCTCCTCATTAAGCCTATTTGAAAAGGTGAAGTATATTTCTGACCCTAAAAGATTAAAATCACTCACCCCAATCAATCTGGTATTGTATATTGAGATATACTGCCTTCTTCCACAAGCATTAAAAGATTTTCTAAACTCTCAGGTAACCAGAGATGAATTTCTTAATAAAAATTCAATTTGTAAGGTTTCAGTATTATTTACTTCTTGATTGTAATTTGCGAGCCTTGCCCAACAACACAGCTACATAACTCCCTGCTCTGGCAGTGGGGGGTAAAATTGATTGGTCCTGCTCACTAAATAACACATGAGTTGAACCATTTTTTTCCTCTCAAGTCTCTCATACTGCCTTGCTATTTACTTTCTGTCAAAATAATCCTTGCATGTCAGCCACCAGGTAAAATGTAGATATTTATCTAAGAACTTTCAACTTTGTTTAGTAAATGACTTTATATCTGAGAGTCTTTCTACTCACACAAAATTCACACAGGGAAATAACGTGACTGTGACATGCCTGTTTCACCTTTGGGCAAAACAAAATAACAAACAACAGCAACACATAGCGGACACTGAGCTTCTCACTCAGGCCAGGAACACGGCTTTCTTTGGCAATTCCAGAGCTAGTTCTTGTCTGCACTAATCACCAGGGACTTAGTTATACCCTTAGAGCCAGAACAGGGGCATCCAGTGTTGTCCCACTATGCTCTTGTGCAATGGGCACACTGGGAGGCCTGGCACTTTCCGTTCTGCCGAGTTTCATGCAACTCTGACAGGACAATGTAAGCCCACATGGATGCTATGTTGTAAGACCTGAGAACCTAAGAAAAAAACTCCACTGTGTTCCTCTCCCAACCTTATCAGTTCAAGTCAGAAATACTCAGGCAGAGTCAGTCTCTAGGGGGAGGGAGCCATCGCTGGGAATGGGAAGCCAGGCCATATGTGGGTCTGCTGTGGAATCCCAACAAGCTGTGTCCCTTGAACGACCTCACCGGCCAACTGTCAATCATTCAGCCAAACCTCAATGGAGCACAAAATAACAATAAAAAGACCCTCAACTCTTGCCACACAAACTGAAATAAATGCAGGCAGCATCCCTGAGCCCAATAACACAGGGACAGTATTTCAAAGCTGAAACCAGTGTTTAATCTCCGGGGAGAGGACAGAGGACACAGAATAAAGAGAACTCTAATTGAAAGTGCCTAGAAGCCTCCAGCCGGTGCTTCGCGCTGACAGCCACCAAGCCTGTGTGGAAATTGGTTGCATAGTCTGCATTTCCTCTGGGCCACATGCTGCGAATCTGGTTGCAATCATAGCTGTTATTAATCGGGCTTGGGTTGCTGGCGTGTAAGTGGTACCAGGATGTACGCTTTCATGTGCAGACACACGCATTCTATTGACTTTGCTCTCAAATTCCCACACACTGATCAGCCACATGGACAGAAGGCTCTCCAGAGCAGAACTCCCAGGCCACAGCAAGGGCCACAGAGACTGACTAGAGAAAGAGGGCACCAAGAACAGATGTTTGGCCATTGCAACTTCAGAGAGGCAGATGACTATGTCGAGAAGCACAAAGCCAAGGCTAACGAGGCCTTGCCCACCAAATACCCGGCTCCAAAAGCACGAGGTGCCACAAAGTCGCCTCCTGAGGGAAGAGCAACAGCACTTCCAGCAAACAGCTGTGGTGTCTGCTTAGATCTCAGGTCTGAAAGTCCGATTGAGAAGCCTCTGACAAGAAATAGCACATCAAACTGCCTGGGGCATAGCTACAAGCTTGAACACATGCTCAGCATGCCCAAGGCTCTGGGGTCAACTCCCAACACCAAATAAATAAATTAATTAACATACAACCCAAGCCCAGGATGGGGATCGGTGACTTCCAGGAAGGATAGCTGCTCGAGAGTGGGAGGGGTGTAAATTAAAACTGTGTACAGATCGCCCGACTTACCTCTGCCTCCCCAATGCCTACTAGTTGGCCCAGCAGCACTTACTCGCTTTCTGTCTCTGCTGTAACTAACTCCCAGCTCAGCAGCTGTAGTGCTCACTTGCCTTTCTCCTCCAGCCTCTTTCTCACACAACTAGCCTCTATGGTTTCTTCAGTATGTGTCATTGGCCATTTCCCAAACTGGGAGGAATCCCAGCTCCAGGCAAAGAAAAAGAAATGAGAAAAGGCCACTATACACTTCTCCTCAATACTTGCTTTACTTTGTGAAACACACACACACACACACACACGAATACACATGTGCATACACACGCAAAGGCACCTGCCAAGTGCACAGAGAGACACTCATATACCGTAGTTCTAAGGTACCTGGAGAAACTAGTCATTCAGAACTTTCTGGGGGACTGATTCTGTCTAGCCCAGGCCGCTCATAGTGTGTATTCACTCCTGGCTGTCAGGATTCTGTACAGCCCCCTTACCCTGCAGCTAAGGCATATCACTCACCATGTAGTGACTGCAAGCACCATAAATTTATTCTTACATTTCTGGAAATAAGAAGTCTAAAGCGAGTCTCAGGGGACAAGGTGTAGGTGTTTGCCTAGCTTGTTCCTTCTGGAAGTTCAGAGGGGAGCACATCCCTGCCACTTCTCACGTCCAGAGACAAAGGACTTTCCTTGGCTCATGGTTTCATTAATCCAACCTCCTCTTTCCATTATGGTATCAGTTGTGCCCACCCTGGTCTCCGGCCTTTCATAAGGATTTCTGGGGCCACATCAGCCCCACCTGAATAACACAGAATAAGGTCACGACGATCTCAAATTCCCTAACTCAGTCACAGATGCAAAAAATTGTGCTAAGTGAATTCTTTTTCAGTGCATATTTTCTGGCAAAAAAGTCCCCCTCGCCACTCAACCTTCCCGAGACCCAGGGGTTTGCTCATACCACATCATCAGCCTTCCACTGTGCTTCCAGATGCCACAAACACTCATTTGTAAAGTTCATCCATGCAAGAATGAGGTGATTGAAAAGGAAAACTGCCGGATTTGCAAAACATTGACAAATTCATCGTCAACAAAAGTTATGGTTGAGAACTGCTGGGATTATGGGCAAAGGCACTGTGAAATCCATGTCTTGCAGGAGAGCCCTTCGTAACCAACGTGATAGGAAATTTTCAAGGAAAATAGCAGCTGGGCAAGGCTATCTAAATTCCACCTGATTAGGGACACAGGAAAAATGATGACTCCCTCAGAGATTTGCTCATAATGTGAAAACTTAAAATGTATAATCACAAATTTGTATCCAAACATCCTTTCACCAAAAATGAGTTACCTTGAGTCACTCATTTCAATCTTCATTCTGCAATAATGTTAAGTTATTCCCAAACAAAATCTTATTGTCCTGACTTCTGGATTTGATTTTAAAAATAACCAATTCTTAAAAATATTTTATTATTCTCTATAAACTTTGGCCCTGTGCTAAGTGAATTCTTTTTCAGTGCATATTTTCTGGCAAAAAAAAAATAGTCTCAGGAAAAGATGAGGAGTGACGGCAAGCCTCCAATAAAGACCAAAATGTAAAGGCACAGCTCTCAGAGATGGGAGGGCGAGAGCACATGCCACCCTAGATAGAGCCCTTTTCCTGTGTGGCCCAAACATGTTCCCCACAACTGAACCTTCTACCCAAAACTTTACCTGTGGAAGGAACTCAACAGTCTGGAAAACTTACTTCTGCTTCTTTTTACAAAAAAAGAAATGTATGTATTCACTGTACACAGAGACTGACTTTATTATTCAGTTTTCATACACGAGTGGTCCTTTATTATTATGCTTTCATTCATGTTTATGGTCCCCTATTACTCAATTTCATACATGTATATAGCCTACTTTGGTCAGACTCATGCAGCTGGCTTGTGACCTTCCTCAGAAATCATCCTCTTCCATTTTTTTGTTCCTCGCCTTCTTTTGTTTTAGGAATATCGGGGTTTAGATCTTCCTAAATGAGAGAGAAGGCATGTGGCGCTCGTCTTTCCAAGTCTGGATGGCATTCAGTTCACACGATGGTGTCCAGTTCTTCCCACCTTCCTGAAAGCGACATGACTTTGTGGCTAATTGTAACTGAACAAAACTGCATTGTGCATGAACAGAATGTTGTCTTCATTCACTCACTTGTGATGAACATCTAGGCTCGTTACCTAGCTTGGCTATTGTGAACAGTGCCCCAGTAACCATGGATGTGCAAGCATCTCTGTAGGGTTCTGACTGCAGGAGTCTTCCCAGAGTGGATCTGGGTCATATGGTACGCTGTTTTTAGGTTTACTTCTGGAACCTCCACTTGGATTTCCATAGGGCTGCTCTCTGGTAAACTTGACCGCACAAAGTGATCTCAGATATCTCCCAGTATCAAACAGAAGCATCATCAAACTCTCTTTCTACAGAGGAACTATTGACTAACAACTGTTTTGAATCCCTAACCAAATTTTTGCATTGAAAATTTTATCATAATCTCACAGCAAAGACGGGAAACAGGCCTTTCTAGGACCAAAGCCTAGGCTATTTTAACTCCACCTTACTTCTTAATAGGATTACATTCTATCACCAGTGTGACTCTGGTATCCAGGTCTTTCCTTGTCATAAAGTCATAGATGAAATTGGCCTTATTTGTAGACAGTGACAGACATAGAAGACCAAGTATATTTTCAAAAACAACTGGGGTCACATCATCTCCAAGACCAGTCAGCCTTGAGAATGAAGTATGTTTATGACCTCTTAGCTGAGCTATTGCTGCTGTAAGACTGGATTCAAAGTTGACTCATACAAGTAGTTGAATTTGAGTAAACTCAGTTTAACATCTCCTTGATTAACTAGCAATGTTTTACATAAGGGTATCCATTCCTTTCCTTCTGTGTTGGTTTTGTTGCTGTAACACGTGATAGAATCAGAGAAGAGGGAGCTGATTTGTTTGTCTCGTGGTATCTGAGGTTTGGACCCATGTCATTTGCCTCTGCTGCTTCTGATCTCACTCACAGTGACACTGAGAAGTATGACAAGGACACATGGCAGAACAGACGAGTTTATCTCAGGAACGGAAGAAGGAAACAAGAGAAACTGCCAGAGGTTCACCTCCAGTTACTTATTTCTTCCACTTTGGCCCCACCTCCTAGTTCCACCACATCCAAATAATACCACCAAATTATGACCCCATCTGTGGATTGACCTAGGGATGAAGTCAGAGCTCTTGAGATTCAATCGCTTTTTAGTAATTGGAGCTACCAGTTGGGGATCAAGCCTCCAATGCTTCATAGCCCTTTAAGCCATGATGCTGGCCCAAAAAAAGACACCAACAATAACAAAGTTTTGGAAACAAGTAAGCTAATTCTAGTTACTATGGAAAAGTAAAATGTAAGAATAATCAAGAATAGCCAAAGAAAGTTTAATAAGATGGTAAGGCCAAGCAGAATGAAAAGGGTAACTAGAAAGCTTCACTAGTTTAAAAAAAAAAAAACCAAAAACAGGGTATCACACCAAAGGGAAGAGAAACAGTGTAGCGTGGGCTGGAACCAACACAGACACATCCAGATTCAAGAAAATTGTTTTTCTAAGTTGATAGTTAGAGATGGCTGCCCAGTAAAAGTTGTCAGGACAATTAAGAAGCCATCCAGGGAGAAATATTTCTACTTTCTACTTCTTATAAAATAAATTATGTGTAGATAAATGCATCAACATACAAAATGAAATCATCGAATGTGCTAAAAGAAAACACTGGAGAAATTTTCACAGTAGCAGATCAAGATGCTTGAGAAACTACTCTAAAGCTACAGATTTAAAATCATGTTTTATATATGTATGTATATATATATATATCAACAAATAAATTTGAAAAAATAATAACAAAGGAAAAACATTAACTTGTGGGAGCTGAAATACAAATGGCTTTCTAACATTTTGAAGGTAGTCCACCTTATAGATACTTAATAAGATAAAGGATAAAGGAAGCATGTTTTAGTTGTTTAGCATGCCTACATAATAGTTAAGCAACAGAAATTGAAGGCAGGGCTCTTTTCAAACAAACCTTAAAATATTGGGGCAGAACGCACGTGATTTACAGTTGCCATTCCTACTGCAAGGAATAATGAGACATTTTGTACTGAAATTCAGTCAGGAAGAACATGGTGTCATCAAATGTACAGTAAGTTTGTGGGGTTGGAGAACCTACTTTTAGTTTCCAGTTCCCTGTATAAAGAGTTTAGATCTTGAAAAACACACTGATATTTTGATCTTCTGATTTTTCTACTGTCAATAAGAACAATTGCAACAGAGAGTCCCTTGTAGTCATGTGACCACAAGTCCTATGCAAATACAAAATAGACATAAACAAACTAGTTGCTACATATTTTGTAAGAAATTAGATATGCAGTAGCCTGCATATAGGAACACAATTGGGGAAATTATAATCAAATTCAAATGACAATGAGAATTTGCTAGAGCCCCTGGCTACAGATGCAAAGATGCTCAGGGCACCCATGTAGAGGGTACTGTTCAGATGTGTCCGAAGAAATGGGGGTGGGGAAAAGAGTGGGTTTTTTTTTTCTATTCAACTTGAACCCCAATCAGGAAATTCTTTCTCTTTGAAGACTCTAATGAATTCATCTCCTCCCTTCCCCCGCAGATGCTGAGCACAAAAGGACATGACCTGGAAGAAACTGGTCCAGAGAGCAGGGTTCAGTGGCAGAGGAAGCCCTGGCAACCTATTTTCAGACTGAGTGGGAAGCGTTTCATCAACGAATTTGAAAGTCATAAAGACATGTTGCTAAGATCTAACTTTGGCCTCAAATTAAAACTGATTTTAAAACCTCCAAATAAGATGACTAATAATTCTAACATAGCCACAGCAATTTCGCAGACTGCACCAAATGGTAGCCACATTTTCCATTTTTGAGGAAACTTTTGTGCCAGTTTCCAGAGTTGCTATACCAATTTGCATTTTCACCAGCAAGGTTGTGAGTTTTCTCTTTCCCTGTATGCTGGCTGTTACTATCTTTTGTTTCCTTTACAGATTGGGCTGGGAGCAGATTTCGAAACAGGGTTTCACATAGTATAAACTGGCTTCAAAAAGCTCCTGCTCACTGGGGATTTATGCCTCCTGAAGCGCAGGGGTGACAGCTGTGTGCCGTCATGCCCAATACTTTTTTTGCTTGGTGCTAGCCAAGGTTGTGGTGAAATCTCAAGACAGCTTGAATTTGCACTTCCCTGGTGGCTAAGGACGCTTTTCTCATTTGTTTGTTGATGATTTGTATGTCTTCGTTTGAGAGCCATTTCATCTTTTGGCCATCATCCATTGAGAGTTTGGTATTTAGCATAAAGAACTATTTGCAGATTCTACAAACTAACCCTCCAGATGTGTTACTGTCTCTTAGTTCTGGTAACAGCTGCCTTTGCTATGTAGCCACTTTTTAACTTCATGTCATTCCATTGACTGATCATTGATTTTATTTTCAGAAAGTCCTATGCACTCATCTTAACAGATAACCTATGTCTTCCTTTATCATTTTTGTGTGAGGGCTTACATTAAGGCTTTTGATCGATTTTGGATTGTTCTTTTTTACAGGGTAAAGATAGGGGATAGCTTTACTCTTCAGCAGGGACAGCTAGCTATCCCAAAAATATTTGCTAAAGAGTCTGTATTTCCTCAAGGGTAGGTTTTTTGTTTTGGTTTTTTACTTCTTGTTTTTCATTCTTTGTCAAAGAGTAGTTTGTGTTGCCATGTAGGCTTGTTTCTGAGTCCACTGTTCTATTGCACTGACCTCTGTGTTTGTGCCAGCACAATGCAGAATTTATTAATCAGCTCTAGTATAATTGGAAATCAGGTAACTCTGATGCCATCAGCATGGTCCTTTCTACCTATGACTGCTTTGGATAACTGGGGTTTTTTTTTATACTTCCATGTGAAATTTATAGTTATTTTTTATTTTTTGTTTTTTTTAAACATTTTATTTATATATTATGTATACAGTGTTCTGTCTGTCTGTGTGCTTGCTGGCCAGAAGAGGGCACCAGATCTCATTACAGATGGCTGTGAGCCACCATGTGGTTGCTGGGAATCGAACTCAGGACCTCTGGAAGAGCAGTCTGTGCTCTTAAACTCTGAGCCATCTCTCCAGCCTCAAATTTATAGTTTTTTATAATTCTATGAAGAATAGAATTCATATTTAGATAGAAACTGAATTGAATCTATAGATCGCTTTTGTGTTATACCTGTTTTTGCAAAAGTAATTCTGTCAATCCACAAGCATGGACGGTCTTTCCATTGTCTAGTGTCTTCTCTTTCTTTCTTCAGTGCCCAAAAGTGAAGCATTTCATCTCCTTGGTTAGATTTAGTCTTAGGTATTTGAGGGGTTGTTTCACTCTGTTTTTTTGTTTTATATTTACTAATGGTTTGCCTGTTTTATTTGTTTGTTTGAAGCTATTGTGAATAGAATTTTTTTCTTGAGATTTTTCATGCCAAGTTTGTTTTTGGTGTACAGAGAAACGTGGTTTATATATGTCCCAGATCAGTGTTGTAGGTGGGGCAGGTGACAGACAGCAGGAAGGTTTCCTTTTTTAATATAGTCAACTAGTCTATGTTTTTTTAACTGGCACATTGAAATGATTTGCCTTTAGTATTTTTATTGAAAGGCATTTGTTAACTCCTGTAATTTTGCTGTTTTTCTGATTGATGGAATTATTGTTTTTCATTTTTCCCCTATTGGTATTTGCAAGTTTGTGGGTTTTCTGTGGAGTGTCTTTCTTAGCTCTCCTTTGTCTACCTGGTCTTCTCATGATGTTACTCTTTTCTGTGTTCTTGGTATCAATAGTCTTCCTTCCTTCTTTCCTTCCTTCCTTCCTTCCTTCCTTCCTTCCTTCCTTCCTTCCTTCTTTCCTTCTCTGTGTGTAGGATTCCTTTAAGCTTCTTCCATACCGGGTTGGTGGTCATGAATTCCTCGTCTGTGCTTTTCTTAAACTACTTTTATTTCTACTGATTTTGAAAGGCACTTTGGGGGATAAGCAATCTTGGTTGGCAGCTATTTGCTTTCAGGGCTTGAAATATATTATTCCAGGCGTTCCTGGCCGTGAGGGATTCTCTTGAGAGTTCTGATGCTGTTCTGACATACTTCTTTTTAAATGAGTTGCCGCTTTTCTTTTATAACTTTTAATAATATTTCTTTGTTTTATACATTAGCTGCAATGTGCTATGAAGAAATTCTCTGATCATGTCTGTTTGGGGGCTATCAATGCCTCTTGTTATTGCATATACATTTCTTTCACTAGATTTTAGAAATTTTCTGCTGTAATTTTATTGAATAGGGTTTCTATGCCTTTAGCATTTATCTCAATTCCTTCTTATTTGCATTTACTTATCTGTATGTAGGTACACAAATGCCCCAGCATGCATGTGGGAGTCAGAGGGCAATTTACAAGAGTTAGTTTTCTCCTCCTACCATGTAAATCTCCTCCTGCAAGTCAAATACAGATCATCCGTCTTGGCAGCGAACATCTTTACTTGCTGAGCCATCCTGCCTCATCAGTACAAAGCCCGTTCTAGTACCACACGGAATCTCTGGTTTTGTCTCAATCACATCTCAAAGATCTTGTAAGTCATAGGTTACTGACTGTTTTTCTTTACTGATGTTTAAGTAAAGTATTTTCTCCACATGGGTCCTTCCCTCCTGATAGTCTTTCTTCTGCATGGTTAATTCTTCTGATGTATTTTCTCTGTGATTTTATATGAATTATTAAATTTTAAAATTCCAACACTTAAGTTTGAATTTCCCTATATAATCTTCATTTTCTTGCTAACTTGTAAAAGTTCGTGTTGCCCAAATCTCTAATCCATGACGCTGACTCCTTCATCCATGCTACCTTTTCATCTGTGGAATTGACTCTCTCTCATCCACGTGG
>NW_004949135.1:1625566-1627878 GCF_000317375.1 Microtus ochrogaster | reverse complement strand
ATGTTGCTGACTCTCTGGTCCATATTATTGATTCTCTCATCCATGTTGCTATCTCATTTCTGTTGCTGACACTTTATGACATAGCTGTGTTCCTGACTTTCTCATGTGTCTTGCTGAGCTTCTCATCTGCTTTCCTAAAATTTTCAACCATGTTTCTGCATTCATCTACCATATTCTTTCCTATCCATTTTTCTGACTTTTTTGTTTACAGCCCCAACTTTATTCTTCAGGTCCTGAGTTTTTTGTTTTCTGGGTTTTTTTTTGGGGGGGGGCAGGGATGTTAGATTTTGTTTTTATTTAAGCCATTTGCTTGTTTGTATCTCTTCTGAAACCACTGCTAGTTTTTACAAGTAAATTTTGGTTCTTTATCCTTTATCCATGTTTATACTTTTAATTCAGTAATTAAGAAAGAGGGGTGGGGCTTGTTGCCTTGCTTTTTTGTATTTCTTGAATTTCCATATTGCAATTTGTCCATGTGTTGGTGCAGATATATCTTTCATTTTCATTTGGAGATTTTTACTGGAGTTTATTTTTCAGTAGTACTCTATTTTATGTGTAACTATTTTATGTGTACGGGTGTTTTGCCAGCATATATGTCTATGCACCACGTATGTACCTGGTGCCCATGAACAACTGAACCTGGTCCCCTTGAAGGACAGAAGAAGACATCCAGTCTCTTAAAACTGGAATTACCAAGGGTTGCGAACCACTGTGTGGGTGCTGGGAGCAGTAGCAAGTGCTCTTAACTCCTGAGCCATTTCTCTAGTCCCCGAAAGGGGCTTCTGCTTCCCCTCTCCTGCAGTGGAATCACGTGACTAGAACTCTGTTGTCCTTCTCTCTCCTTGCACTTTCACTGTCCAGTGACTCCCGACGTGGCCCCTCATGTCTCCCCCTCTGTCTGGCTTCTATTCTTTGTTTTCCTGTCTCTTCTCATGCACTGTGTTACACGGAGGTAGCTATTAACCCACCATTTCACCAGGAAGTCCTATAATAAGACTTCAATAAAGAAAACAGGAGCAGGCAAGGATGGATATAAAGCCTTCACTTGGAGCATTCCATTTTCTCTGTTAGCTATTAAAACAGAAAAGGATAATTTAAGAGAGCTGCCGGGCCTGGTACCCAAGAAACAAGCAAATCCAGATGAGTTGCTTTCTGGGGTAGAGCCTTAAGCTGGAACCAATAGAGCAGTGTTATGTCAACTCAAAGAGCTACACAGAAGTAAAAAGAATGAAGAAAAACCTTATCTATTTAGCTAACTCTTCTCCATCTATTTGTCTCTCAAATGTTCATGCTGCTGAATCCTTCAGCAGGTCTAACCTCTGATGGAGTTTGCAGGGTTATGGAATCAAGGCCACTTAGCTGGAGGGGTCCTCCCAAGTGAAACGTTCGACCTTCACCAGATGGAGTGGGAGTAACAATAGGAGTTTGGGCAAATGCGGTAACTTTGTGAAGTTAAATCTGCTTTGGGCTGGCGATGGCTTTCCTCTACTCTATGTGCTACAGGCACCATCCCACAGGATGCTCACTACCGTGCTCTGAAGGAGGGAATCACAGCCCTGCTTTAAACATTACTTCCTCTTAAGGAAAGTCAGTAACTGGGTTACAAAGACACAGGGGAGAAAGGGGAGTCCAAAACCCTGTACAGATCCTCTCTACCCTGCTGACAAATCCAAAGCCCTGCTGAAATTAACCATTTTATGAGCACTAAACACACATTGCCTCTGAGAACTCCCTCTCTAGGAGAAGGTAGGGGAAGCAATGCCTTCTTAAAGAGAATATTTACCCTCAAGTACCATCATCCAGTTTTGAACTATATATGTAAAAGCCAGTGGTTCTCAGCCTTGCTAATGCTGCGACCCTTTAATACAGTTTCTCAAGTTGTGGTGACCCCCCCAACATAAAATTATTTTTGTTGCTACTTCATAACTATCATTTTCTGTTTTGAATTTTAGTGTAAATATTTGTGTTTTGTGGTGCTCTTAGGCACAATGGAAGGGTCATTCTAATCCCAGAGAGGTCACAACCTATAAATTGAGAACCACTAGTATATACATATATATGCGTGCAATAACGGTGAGAACAGATGAGGGATGTGTGTGAGGATTGAAGATAAGAAAGGAAAGGGAGTAATACTACAATTAATATCTAAAAAAAACAAAAATAAAAACAAGGGAAGGGAGAAAAAAGAAATATTTAACGTTACAGTTTGGAGTGCTCGCTTCGGCAGCACATATACTAAAATTGGAACGATACAGAGAAGATTAGCATGGCCCCTGCGCAAGGATGATACGCAAATTCGTGAAGCGTTCCAT
>NW_004949135.1:1621597-1623112 GCF_000317375.1 Microtus ochrogaster | reverse complement strand
CAGAGAGGGAAATCAGAGAAGCTTCACCTTTCACGATAGCCACAAACAGCATAAAATATCTTGGGGTAACTCTAACGTTACAGTTTGGAGACGCAGGAAGCCCGTGTCATCATAAGCTTCGTGAGTTTGTTCTATGGCCTGCAGTGGCTCCCCTCGGGAAGTGCCCCTCAGATTAACCACAGCAAAAGGTTTTGCAGTGGCCAGGTGGAACGTCTCTGAGAAGACACAGGCTTCTCCTGGGACTACCTGGAAATGTCTTTATGTGTCTTCAGATGTGACTGTCATTCGGTCCACTTCAACTGGACATACAAATCAGAGCCATCTAAATAAATCTGACCAGCTGCACAGTTCAGATGGAGCCCTATCTCATTATGAAGCTGGTGTGGAACAATACAGAACCTAAGCTTTTCTTGAGTCTTTGGCTTGCATCCGTACGTTCTTTCTGTTTGGTTTGCTTCGGGTTTTGTTTCTTAAGCTTTATTTTGTTGTTGCTTTTAGCACTTTCAGAGCCAATTTTGCTGCTGACTTCTAAGGTTAGCAACAATGCCCCCTCAGACACCTCTCCTCTGCCTCCTAGATGAGATCTTTCGCTATCTACTCCCAATCATGGTTTTTTGCTTATTGTGTAAATTGCATTTATCACTCTGAAGGGCCTTAGACCACCTTGACTACTTTCCTTTCCGTGGATTCTGAAATGCATCGATTTCTGCGGCTATAGCCCCAGCTATCAGCTCATTGTCTGTCAGTTCCAGTTTACTCGGACGTCCCTGTATAAAAGCCAGCTGTCTGAAAACTAGCTCACAAATAAGAGAGCAAGGGGGAATAAAGGGCAGTGAAGCGTTCATGTGTTGACACTTACCATTCGCTCATAGTTCCATACAAAACGCTTCTCTTGGGAAGGCCCCTGCCAGCCACGGGCTCTCACTGCCATGGCCAGGAAAGCCCCTGGACGCTCCTATTCCTCTATAAGCAAACAAACTTGTTGATTATTGTAATCAAATTCACAGCATCCTACTATTGCTGTCCCTACCCCAAGTATGTCCCACAGCAAAGATAAGTAATCTGCAGTTTCAAGTAAAACAAAGAAATATTTATTTCCAAATGGGTACAAGACCACTGGCTCAGGAAGTAAAACTAAAGCACTGGGTATACTTCTTAATCAGACAGAAGTTGTGTTAGACCAGGCATGGTAGCACAGACCTTTGATTTCAGCACTCAGGGAGGCAGAAGTAGGTAGATCTCTATTTGAGGTCAGCCTGGTCTACAGAGTGAGTTCTAAGACAGCCAGGGGTACATGGAAAAACAAGTTGTGGTGGACAGTATTTAATTTCTCTTCAGTGGTAGTTTTCTCCTCTGCAAAAGGTAAAGTCCTCTAAAGCTCAGAAGAAAACGTCTCTTCGGCAGCTAGAAGCATCTCTGTGACAAGAGGGCTCTTGCTACGAAAAGAGAAGGGACTGGCATGGTGGCTTTGTTGGAAGGGCTGGCATGGTGGCTTTGTTGGAAGGGCTGGCATGG
>NW_004949135.1:1606339-1621456 GCF_000317375.1 Microtus ochrogaster | reverse complement strand
TGGCTTTGTTGGAAGGGCTGGCATGGTGGCTTTGTTGGAAGGGCTGGCATGGTGGCTTTGTAGGAAGGGTTTAGTTTGGGGGATTTTGAAGAATTTTATTATTGTTTTTATTGAGCTATATACATTTTCCCCCCTCCCCTCCAAGGAACGGTTTAGTTTTGTGCTTTTGGTTTTGGTTTTTGGTTTTTCGAGACAAGGTTTCTCTGTGTAGTCCTGGATGTCCTGGAACTCACTCTGTGGACGAGGCTGGCCTCAAACTCACAGAGATCTGCCTGCCTCTGCCTCCCTGAGTGCTGAAATAAAAGCGTGTGCTACCATTGCCTGACTGGGTTTAGTTTTAACAGTTACACATGCATATGTATTTTTAAAATTTATCTTGGGTTTTATTTCGTGTGTATAAATAGCTCACCTGCATTTGTATGTGTGCCGTGTGTGCCTGGTGCCCATCGAGGTCTGAAGAGGGTGCCAGCTTCCCTAGAACTGGAAGTACAGATTGTGATCCACTCTGTGAGTGCTGGGACCCAGGCTCATCCTCTGCAAGAGCAGCAAGTGATCCTAAATGCTGGTCCCTTCTTCGTGTCACACACACTATAAATGGTGGACTGGAGCTGCGCACCTTGTTATGAGAACACTACTACCCCTGCAGTCCCCTGCAGTTGTCCCTCTGTCCCACACCACAGTTACACAAACTTCTCGGTTGTTTTGCTTACACTTTCCTGGGTTCCTGCCTTCTTGGATTAAGGAAACTCTTGATCCGCATTCTAACTGATTTATTCAACTTTATCTTTGTTGAAATGAAATTCAAAGACTGATTGTGTTCTTAGTCAACAATAAAACTAAATTCTTCTCACAATGACACAGATCCCTAAACTAGCGTTGTATTCAAACCAGCAGAAATGGAGAAATAATGCATGCATCCTTCTGTCTGTCTGTCCCAAATAAATACCCTAAGTAATGGAGTCAGAAGGATTAGGTCAGACCTGGGGCTTCCCCTTCTAGAACTGCAGGTATGAACCCCTGAAAGTCATCAGATCCCTGTGTTTGGATATGAATGAAATGTGTCGGGGCTGGAGAGATGGCTCAGTGGTTAAGAGCACTGACTGCTCTTCCAGAGGTCCTGAGTTCAATTTTCAGCAACCACATGGTGGTTCACAGCCATCTATAATGAGACCTGGGGCCCCCTTCTGGCATGCGGGCACACATGGAAATGTGTTTTATTTGTCCATAGCTTTAACACTTCGAGGTGCTGCTGTGGTGTTATCTAGATTTAATTTAACAAAACTTTATCATCTGCCTTCCAAGACACCTAACATTATATAAGTGTCCTGGAAGGAGATCAAAGACGGCCCTTATGACTTTGGACCTAAAATACAGTAAAATAAAGATCACATGAGGGTGTTCGTGTTTTTGTTTGTTTGTTTGTTAGTGACTTAGGGCATTTTAGGGTCTTGTTACATCTCCCAATAATCACTGTGGATATGGGCTACTAGTCTCTATGGGCTTCTTCAGAAAAGGCTGGGTGAGCTCTGTAAGCTAGAAAACATGGCAGACAAGACACTGAGCTCCTGTCACTGTGTTTCGTTCAGAACGTGAAGACGTCTGTCAGAGTAACTCACACCGGAGTTCCTGCACCACAGTTCTAGGGTACACACCTGCTCTTTCCTGGGGCACCTGTGCTCTGCTCATTTTTGCCTCCTGTCTAACCTGGTGGCGTGTGAGGTGCACACTCAGTAGGTGGACAGACCCTGGGGAATGTGACGGCAGGGTTCATTCAGTCTATCCTCTCTTTCTGTGTATTTCCCTAGTGAAGAAAGAGACAAAGTTGCTAGTGAGGACACTATTAGCACATGGGTGCTATGAAATCTTGTTCACAGAGAGAATGGTGCCATTGCTGCAGCAGCAAGAGCAGCTATGAGTGTGAGCAAAGGGTTAACATCAGGCCCTGGCTGAGGCAGGACTGCCTGAGAATGACCTTGTGTCCTGTATCCCTGTTTCCTTGGAAACAGTGAAGCAAGACAAATGGGGAACAGTTTTCTCTCGCTCCTTATTGTGTGAAACAAAAACCTGAATTAGGGAATCTGAGAGCTGGCATACATGCCTCAGAACTGATGAAAACCATACATGAAGCTGATGAGGAATGGACAGGAGCCTCTCTATCACAACGATGCCCCCACACACCTTGGCTCTCCTACTTGGTCCTGTTTAGGTGGGGGATAAAACAAGCTATTTCTGGGGTAACTATAGGGTCATCCCATGATGGGATAATGTTATGTCTCCATGCTGTGGCTGCAGCCTGTGTCCTTTAGAAAGTCAATGGGAGCAGGGTTAGATTAGAGCCTATATGTGCTGAGTGTAACCAGGGCACATAATCCACAACCACAGCTGAGCTGCTGCACATGGCAGCCCTATCAATCTTACACAGAGAACAGAAAGTTAAGAAAGAAAAAAAAGGAGGGAGAGGGTAGAATCTGCCATCTCTCCAAGGATGGAAAACAAAATGTTTGTAAATGTGCAGGGGCGTTGTGCCCCTCAGGCAAAACTCCAAGAAGGCAGCACATTTGATGGTCACGTTTTGGCAGTTGGATGGAGGGGATTAAAATTAACCCAAGAGGCTCTGTCTGGAGTGGGCACTGCACAATTTAAACTGCATCTCCTAAGAAAGGCCATTTGGGAAAGGAAGTGCAAAAGAGAAAAGGCAGGATGAGGGTAATTGCATGACTAGGGAAAGGTCAAAGGGGCATATTCGCCAAAGGTCCCACTGGACCAGTGGAGCAAGAGGGAGGAAAATCAGATGCATGCTCACTGAAATTAATAGCCCTTTCAAGTTTTCCTCTCTGCCAAATCCTGTGGGGTGGAAATCATTTTAAGCCTCTTTCTGAGTGAACGTTCAGCCACTTAAAGCTGTTTGGCCGAGGAGTTTGCTGTGTGCTTTAAGACAAGAGGAGAGCTTTACCAGAGCCTAGCGTTCCCTCAGGCTTGTGGGTAGCATCAAACAAGCAGAGTGCAAGCAAGATAATGGGACAGTAAGAGGTCAGCTGGGGGAGGACAGAACCTCCCAAGGCGCCTGAGGACTCTGGACTCTGCCCACCAGCTTAACGATTTTCAAAGTCAGTCTTTACAACATATTTTAGAATATTGAGAGCCCATGGTGAACAAATCAAATCATGCCTCAATTTCTCTGACATCAGTAACTTCATGATAGTTACAAAGAGAAGTGCACCACGGGAATTTTTCTCCTTGTTTTTCAAGTATAAACAATCTCCAATGGTTCACTTCTAAGAATAATGGTAACTGGACAGCTACACCAACATAAAACTAAGAAAGATTTCTTGGAAATCCTGTCTCTTCCCCCAAAACATCCTAGACACAGAATATTTAAAGTAGTCTGTACATACTAGTATTATTTTAAGTAAGTTGACTGTGTTCCTAGAGCCTTTTCGGTATTTAAGCCTTTTGCAAAAGTTGCTTATCTTTCTCAACAACCCCATGAAATGTTAAAGCTCATATTCCATAACCATTCAGTTCATTCAGAAACAGAAAGCAATTTTGAAATAATGAGAATACAGAAAGCTGCTAAATGACCTGGAGCAACAAGCTGTAGTCTAACTGACAAAACTCTTAATTACAAAACTGAGTAGAACCCACGCAAAATACTTTTTTTAGTCCATTTCTGCAAAAACCCAGTCAGTTAAAAAGAAGCAAGAGCTGTTAAAGATATCTCTTTCCCACTGTAATTCTGTAGCCAAGCAATTAGCCTGTGTCCTATTCATGGTATAATTCAAGCTTTTAAAAGCACCGCTGTGAGGCCATTGGGTAAGACACTGTTCCTTAGACAGATCGAAGGTTTAAACATTCACACAGCTCAGGAGCAAGTTCAAAAAAAACCTTCAATTCCAGAAATATAATACTTTAATATCCTGAATTAAATCCAAAACCAAAATGTGGACTCTATCCAGCGTGTTTCTAACAGTTCAATCTTCTCTACGGTTTGTTTCAGAATCTAGACTGTGGGGGTTTGCCCTGCTGAAGTAATCTGCAGATTTGCTCCCAGTTCCTCTGAAAGTGCCCACTTCTATAGTTGGGAAAGGAAATTAATGACTTCTGTAAAGGCTAGAAAAAGTATTTATAATGGGACTTAAGGACAGGAGGTTTGCAATTAAAAATACTATTTAAACACTTCACCTAAACCCAACCAAACCGAAGTGTCAGCACGATCCTATTCATTAATTTTGACATGATTTACTGCACATAATCCCCTTAACTCCCAAGCTGACCTCCGCAGCACTCAAACTTCCTGTGGGATCAAAAGGAATAATAAGAAACATGCTCCTACTGTAAAATAAGCAAGGGTGGTTCTGTGTGCAGGCTGGTCCTCATGTTGTCAAATAGACGTGCACACGGTGAAGCCTCGGGACTCACAAAAGAAATGCCCAGAGACCTCTCCTGCTGACAAACAGACAACTCAGCAGCTTTAAGCGGGTTTTTTCCCCTCTGGAGCCAATCCACTTGCAGGGTAGGCTGATAAAGCAGTATTAATCTCCTGCTTTATATCAAGTCTCTGTCACTGGGCGCCATTAATCTCCACCCTGTTATCAAGTGTCTCCGTGGCAGGAAATTATATTTCTAAATTGAATTTTGTTCTGTTTCGATGTAGTAAGAAATATTTTCCAGACTGCTAATAGGACACATAAAGATTGTGACTCCAACAATGCTGTTACACAAATAAAAGCTATAAATTTGGGCACCTTCATTCACTAGCCAGCATAATAGCAGAATAGAAAGCATTGATTATCTGGAAAGAGTAATCAAATAAAAGATTTTAAATGAAAAGTGGAGTAGCAGATGGTTAACTTTTTAATTTACCTTTTTATAGCAAATTCCCATAAAGGTAAAAAGAAAAAAAAATCAATCCGACGAGTCTCCTGCTGCTAATAAAACACATATTGATTCTTAGCGCAAAATGCTCCACCATGACCGTGCTGCAGGAAATGGAGGCAGATACTGTTTACGAGCACTTCAGAGGAAACAATTCTACAGGAAAGAGGTGTCTTTGGTTAGATTTACTACGAAAGAGCAAAAACGTATGACCACAGCAACAAAGAGTCTTCATCTATGGGCAGAGAGCCAGGTGCCATGGGCAGGAGCTATTCAGCTAAGGGCAGCTGAGGCTCTGGAAGACACCTCCAGAACAATGCTCCCCTTTTTTGTTGGGGAAACAATTAGTGATTTGGATAAAGTATGCTTTATTTTTGCATTGATAAAATTTCTTATATTCTCCTCCTTTAGCATAGGTCTTGCTTCTCCGACATTAGTAATTTGGAAAAAGTCTCTTCAAAGTGTTATTGAAAAGCAGGGTCCCTGCCATCCATTTAAAACTTCTACTTAGAGAAACATTGCACAAAAGACATTTTTCTTTTTTTATTTTTAAATCTTTTTAAAAATTTTTAAAGAAAACTATCTTTTTTATCATACATATTCAATCCAAGTTCTTACTCCCTCCCCCCTCCCATCCCCTCCACCCACCTTACCCATCCCACCGCCCATCCACTACCCAGAGAGGGCAAGACACACTGCCCTAGGGAAGGTCCAAGGTCCTCCCCCACTATAACTAGGCTGAGAAAGGTATCCATTCAATGAGAACAGGCTCCCAAATGGCCAGCACAAGCAGCAGAAATAAATCCTGGTGCCAATTCCAGTGACCCCTCAGTCTGCCCCAGCCATACAATGTCGACCACATTCAGAGAGACTAGCTCCACCCATGCTTGTTCCTTTCCAATCCGGCTGGGGTTGGTGAGCTCCCATTAGCTCCAGCAGACCGTTTCAGTGGGTGGACCCATCATGGTCTTGACCTCATTGCTCATACTGTCACTCCTCCCACTCTTCAACCCGACCTTGGGAGCTCAGTCCAGGCCTCCCCGTCTCCAGCAGCTGCTAGATGAAGGTTCTATGGTGATATTTAAGATATTCATCAGTCTGACCAGAGGACAGGGCCAGTTCAGGAACCCTTTCCTCTATTGCTTAGAGTCTTAGCTGTGGTCATCCTTGTGGATTCCTGGGGATTTCTCTAGAGCCAGGTTTCTTGCTATCCCCACAATGGCTCTCTCAATCAAGATATCTCTTTCCTTGTTCTCATCTCTGTCCTTCCTCCATCTTGACTATCCCAGTCCCTAAAGTTCTCCTCGCCCCTCTCCTTATCCCGTCCTCTTCTGCTTGTACCCTCCCAACTCCCCCCACCCAACTTTGTTCCCAACTTTTGTTCCCAACTTTGTCAGGTGATCTTGTCTATTTCAACTTTCCAGGTGAGTCTATATATGTTTTTCTTAGGGTTCACCTTATTACTTAGCTTCTCTAGGATCATGATCTATAGGCTAGTATCCACTTATGAGTGAGTACATACCATATTCATCTTTTTGGGTCTGGATTATCTCAATCAGGATAGTGTGTTTTATAGTTCCATCCATTTGCATTCAAAATTCAAGATGTCATTGTAGTTAACCGCTGAATAGTACTCTAATGTGTAAATGTGCCACGTTTTCTTTATCCATTCTTTGGTTGAGGGGCATCTAGGTTGTTTCCTGGTTCTGGCTATTACAAATAATGTTGCTATGGATATAGTTGAACAAATGTCTTTGTAGTGTGATTGAGCATCTACAAAAGATACTTTGTGCATCAAAGCAAAAAAAACTTGGAGAACACATAATTAATGCTGCCTAGGTACTAAGGACCTTCAGAGAACAGGTGGGCCTTGACAAGTACATAGAGTCAGGGAAAGAAGTCTTCAGACAGAACTGAGAAGACACCTGCTTGCCTTCCCTGCTGTGACCTGAGGTCTTCACCAGCGCCTCCCGAGAGTGGTAATTAAAGGTGTGTACCATCACTGCCCAAAAAGGTCAAGGCACAGCCTTTCATTTCACATTCCAAACATTCCAGACCAGGCATTAGAAGGGCAGACGGAAACTACACCCTGTCATCGCCACCAAGTTAAGCACTCTGAAGTTCCAGTACATTAGACTCCTGAAGGGTATTTATAAAGGGGTAAAAGAATAATAATAATTTGAAGTGTCATATTTACAAAAATAAAACTAATATCTTGATGGATTTTTATGAAGATGTTCAAAATGATAAATAGATAGATAGATAGATAGATAGATAGATAGATAGATAGATAGATAGATAGATAGATAGATAGATATTATCACTGTACAGCACAGTGGAAAAAAGCAAGGGATGCTCAGAAGGGGATAAAGGTGCCTTCTTGAGATAACTGACTGTAGGTGGGAAAGGAAGTCAGGAACAAGCTTACACCCTCCAGCTCACCCCTTTGAAAAGCCAGGAGGTGGTGGTACAGGCTTTTAATCTCCGCACTTAAAAGGCAGAGACAGGTGGATCTCTGTGAGTCCAAGGACAGAGAAAGCCTGTCTCGAAAAACCACCACCAACAGCAAAAAAAGACCTCATCATTAGCACAGAAGAGAATCTACTGCACCCCAGAGTAAAGGCTATAGGTCACAGGTCTTAGGGGCAACCAATCAAGAATGTTTGAAATCTATAGGCCTTTTGGGGTTTTTTGTTGTTGTTGTTTTGTTTTGTTTTGTTTGTTTCCTGAGACAGGGATTCTCTCTGTAGCCCTGGCTATCCCGGATCTCACTCTATAGACCAAATTAACCTCAGACTCACAAGGATCCTCCTGCCTGTGCCTCCTGAGAGTTGTAATTAAAGGCGTGTACCATCACTGCCCAAAAGGCTTATTTTTTATGACTATTTTTAACACCGTTCTGACTAGAGAACAGACAACAAAATGCTTCTGGGAGAAATGGTAGCAAAAGAATGTCAATCACGCTTTCCTTCATGTTGCATGTTGACAAAGTATTTTGTTTCCTTCATGTTGCATGTTGACAAAGTATTTTGTATAAACAAGACACCAGGTGCCTAGCCTCTAGATTCATTTTTTTAGGAAATACCATCCATCTCATCCAGTATGTCGTACATATTGTGGCTTTATGCCAGGCTCTCTTCACCTCCTGAAGGTCCGGTGATGTCCCACGTGGAATTCAACTGTGGTTCTGAAATCGGTTCATACAAATCTCTGTTTAAAGCTGAGTGCATTGCCTTTAATACTGCTGCTTATATAAACTACACTTACAGCAACTAATATCAAAACTGTCTCGTAGTCACCTAATGGTGTTATTACACGTGGAACTCAATTGCTGTTGGCTAAGAGGGTGCTGTAGGAGCACCTTATAGCTCACTGGCTCCTCACGTTTAAAAACCCAAATGGGCTGGGCTGCTCTCTTAAAGGCTATTGGCTGAAGAAGCCCATTTGGGTGTGGTCTCTTAAAGGCGATTGGCTGAAGAAGCCCATTTGGGCGTGGTCTCTTAAAAACTATTGGCTGAGGGAGATTCCTCAACAAGAGGAGAAAATACTAAATTACCTAACGGAAGTTAAAAACAAGGTGCAAAAGCACTTCCATCCTGAGATTTTTAAATGATGTTACCTGTAGCTCCATCTTCAGCCATCTTGCAGGTCACATATTTTAAGGTTTTTGTGTTTACCAGGACTGTCTGGTCCCTTCAGAAAAGGCTCTTCTGAGACAGACAGACAGACAGACAGACAGACACACACACACACACACACACACACACACACACACACCTCCAAAAATACCATTGAGTTTGTTTTGTCCACCATCTGCTGCTGGACGAGAGGCCTGCCCTTGAGTGTGGTTTGTAAAATCAGAGACTCCATTGGAGGAAACTAATTTTTACTTTATGAGTTGTTGTAAAGGGGAAATAGCTTCTTGGTTAGGAGTGGGAGATCATGTCACCTCCCCATCTCAGCACAGGAACCACATCTGGCTTAGTTCTGTGTAGGCCTTGTTTATGGTGCCTCCATCTCCAGGAGTTCATATGTGTGTCAGTCTGATTGTGTCTGGGAGATGCCAGGTCCCGTGGAAACCCATGAGAAACCTCACTCAGCACCTGTGGCTCTTCCCAGCACTTCTCACCCCACCCACCCCACCTCTCCAGCCCAGGAACTGGGCATTGCTTCCCTACCCATAGTTTCTGATTTCTCTATGAACCTGTTATTTCAACTATGCACTCTCTTGATTCTCTGTTCCTCTCTTGATCCACTTGCCCCCTCCTCCTCTCTCTCTCCATTTTCTCTCTTGCTCTTCTCCTCTCTTTCTCTTCTCTCCAGTCTGGACCCTTCCAGATGCCTCTGGCTGTAACTTCCCTCCTATCTACATAAAACCCTTCTCCTCAACCATAGCAGCCATACCTAGGAGTGGTTATGTTCTCATTTTCATTTGGAAAGCATGGTTTCCTTGGTGTCTTCCATCTACACTGGCTTGTATATTATGGTTTCATTAATTCCACTGGGTGAAAATAATACCAATACCACAATTTTTGAGCCAAATTTGAAGTAAGTTTTAATAAATAATTGGCAGGACAATGGACAATGGACATTGGCAAGGTCCATATCCTGGATTCTCAGAGTATGGTGCCAAATGACACTAATCAGAGAATACAAAGGCAAACCTCACAAGGTCATGTATGTACTTCCCTCCTTCATTCAGTTAGGAGCAAGCACACGCCCTCCCATACTTCCTGCTTTCATACTTCTCACCTACGTGAGATCAAGCACATCCCATGGAGCAGGTGCAACCAAGTTTGTCTACAGAAACCAAAATATGTGGCAGGTTATTGTACATGAACAACAGCCCCAGTATTCCAGGAAATTATCTGTCCCTGAGCAAGCAGAGCTTACAGGTTAGAGGCATTTCTGTTTTATAGCTCTCTTAAGCATAGTAATTAAAGCTTTAAACATAATTTTAGCCATGACAGTTTCCAATTTTGTGTTTCCATGGGTTTTCTGCATTGACATATTTGTCTATGCATGTATATATGCTTCTTCTTCTTTCTCTCTGTCTTCCTCTGTCTCTATCTCTGTGTCTCTCTCTGTCTCTCTGTCTGTCTCTCTCTGTCTCTCTGTCTCTCTCTCTGTCTCTCTCTCTTCTTGTGCTGTTCTAGTATGATAAGCTTGTTTTCTAAAGAGAGAGATAAAGAAGGTGTGAGAAAAGATGGGTAGGGAGGTGAAGAGGAACTGGGATGAGACAGGGAAGGAAAACAGTGATCAGAATATAATATGCAAAAAATCAATGAAAAAAAGACTTCAGAGAAAAGGAAAACATTGAAATGTCATCTGTACTTAAGTAACTTTTCCTTGAGGTTATTAATTATAATTTTATTTCTTCTGTTTAATTTTAATGTGTACGTGTGTGTGTGTGTGTGTGTGTGTGTGTGTGTGTGTGTGTGTGTAAAATAACTTTTTAAACAGAAGTTTCTGTGTTGGTAAAATGTGTTCATACACTAAATTTGTTAGTTCAATCTAGTTATATCTCTCATCTTGTAATGTCTACGGATGAAAAACAAGTGTTAGGAACCATCCCTGCTTTGCTTTTCCCTGGGTCTGAAATGGGCGGCTCGCCCCACTCCAGAGCATCAGGATGAGGGCAGAGGCTTCATTCTTCTGCTGTGAGACAGCTTCCCCAGGAAGGAAATCTTAAATAAGAATATTATTAGGAAACTGCAGGCCCTGCCAGTGATACATACGGAGCTAAAAATACTCAGGAAGCAAATGTTCAGCCATCTCTCTCCTTTTTTTTCTTTTTAACAAAGGAACAAAATTTTGAGACCAGCCAAGGAAAAAGAGAAAAAGATCACAAGGAACACTATCTTTATCAAAAAAAGGGGGGGGGCTATTCTGGGATTTGAAAGTGTGGGATCTTCAGTCACTTCCAAGTATAACTTCAAATATTGAGAGGTCTATCATCAATAAAATGGTGCCAGGCACTGCCTGGGCATGCTTCGCACAAATTACCAGGATGCTCTTTAATGAAAACCTCACTCTCAAATGGCACTAATCTATAAAACTTGAAATGAATAAACTTGAGGTTTGATTTTAGAGTGTCTCATCAATTTCTAGCTGAGGAGAAAGAACAATTACCAAACTAACACGGAGTGTCTTTGAAGATTCAACTCTATAGACCCCTGGTTCATCTAAGTTCAGCCCTTATAGCTCACTGACTCATCACATTTAAAAACCTAAAAGAAGGCTGGGCAGTGGCGGTATACACCTTTAATCTCAGCGCTAGAGAAGCAGAGGCAGGTGAATCTCTATTAGTTTAAGGCCAGTCCAGTCTACAGAGAGAGTTCCAGGATAGCTAGGGCTGTTACTCTCAGGAAAAAAAAATCATAAAGGAAGTTTACTCCCAAAGGTTCTTAATACCCATGTGGTTACAAGGAGCTAATAATTAAATTAACAATCATATCTAGTACCTTTTTTCTTGTCTTCCAATCTAGGCCAACCTAGAGTCTCCTAGACTCCCACTAACTAATCTGCAGCATCTATAGCCAGTCTGAAGCAGTATAAAGACAAAGCAAGACATGAATAAACATTGTCCTGAGATCTAACTGAGCTGAGTGTTTGAACTTATTTCTGCCATATAAAAAGATCACAAATTTCAAACGAATATCAAGGTGTCAATCTCTTTTAGGTGCAGTGGGTTTTGCTTTTCTTTGTGCACTAGAAGATACAGCCATACCAAATCCCCATTCCTTCCTGGCACAATTGATTGGCACAGACTAGGTACTGCTCAATCCATAGGTTAGGTCACTCTAAACCCCTTCCAGAACAATGTTCTGAGCATCTAAAATAACTGCACTGAGTCTGTTGTGAACTCTAAACTCAAATAGCATCTGAATTTCTGCACCAGAAACAGAATATCTCTTCAAAGCCAACTGAGTTCCTGAACTGTGATATTTAAAATGACTGCGGTAGAGTTTCGTGGGATACACAAAAGATATCAAACAAACCACCAGGAATGAACAGTGAAAACATTTCTCAACTGACCCCTAATTAGGTTTCAGAATATAAGATAAAAATACATCCTGATGTACAGAGGATCTTACAATTATGGTAGAGAGGAAATAGGGAGGCAGATGCAAGGGGACAAAGAAACAAGGGAAAGCATCTCCTGGATTTGTTTGTTATTGTTTTCTAAACCCTGTTGAAGCAAGGTCAACATATGTGTCTTGTAGAAATAATACTGTTGAAAACTAAAAACAAAAAACAAGAAAAAGAAAAGTCATATTTACCAAATTCAAGAATCAAAGGAGATTATCATTAGCAATGTTACAGAAATAAAAAAGATTGTAGAGGACTCTATGAAGACACTACGCTAATAAATTAGATAACTGAGGTAAAGTAGATAGAAAAATCCATCACCACAAGAAGAAACAACCTAAACAGACAAACAGAGAGATGCAGCTCAGGAATAGAATTCTCGCCTCACATGCAATCCCTACAGTGAACAGTGAAGACAGATATTGTTCTCAATTACTTTAGTTTTTTGGAAAATTTTACTTTCTCTTTGAGGCTAGTTTGGGTGACGCTAAGTTCCTGTGTTAATTTTATAACTGTTTTGTCAGTTCTTGACAAAAAAAAGCTAGTAAAGAAGGTAGAGAGTACATTGGTGTGAAGGTCAGTTTATAGGGTATTGCTATCTTAGCAATAACATGACTTAGATTTTGCAAACACAGTCATATTTACTAAAACACTACAGCAATTGAGTCAAGCATAAAATAAGCATATAAATAAACAGAATAGAATGGAGAATCCAGGAAGAAACTCAAGCAATATAGCCAAGTGACTTTTAACAAAAGCACCAAAATGATTCAATGAAGAATTCTTTCAACAAATGATACAAGAGCAATTAAATGTCAGACCTAAAATTATAAAACTCACCAATCCCACCTTTACTTTTAGAACTGGCAATTTATACCAGTTGTGCATGCTAGGGAAGTGTTCTCTTGAAGAACAGAACTTAGAGAGAGGGTGAGAGATAAAAGTGAGGTAGGGGGGATTTATTTATTAGAATGGCTTACAGGCTGAGGTCCAATAAACCCAATAGGCTATCTGCCCATGGAAGTTCCAAAAATCCAGTAGTTGTTCAGGTCACAGGGCTGGATCTTTCTGCTGGTCTTTGGTATATACCAAATCCTGAAAAAAAAAAAATAGGCCAGGAATAGACTTGCCAGAGAGAGTAAACAGGTAAAGAGAGAAAGCTTCCTTCTTCCATATCCTTTCTATAGGCTAACAGCAGAAAGTGTGGCCCTGATTAAAGGTGGATCTTCCCACCTCAAAAGACTAGGATTAAAACTGGTTCTTCCACTTCAAATGAGTTAATTAAGAAAAAATATTTGGTGTGCCCGGCTGCTTGGTGTGCCCGGCTGCTTGGGTTTTAGTTAAATTCAGATGCAGTCACTCAACCAAGAATATCTATCACAAGTTCACCCCCTTATCAACTCAGCACACAATCATATTTTCATATGTCATGCTTAATTTCTAAATAAAACAATAGCCAATCATAATTATGTCTATCATGATATAACTACCCTTTATACAACTACAATATCACTTAAGAGACATCTTCTTGTGTCTCAACTATGAAGCCACCGATAGTCTCTTAGTTTATGTTACTTTAATTAATGGTATGAGGAAAGTAAAGCACAAATATCTGTACAAACACATCCACTCATTTCAGTTATAATCCTTGTTTCTGCAACTGGTCATATGGCTGTAGGAGATATTTATAACTATCTTTCTCTAGAAACCATTCTGCATTTCCTCTGCCTTCAGCAATCACTTTACCATGACTTGGCTCTTTTTCCCAGAGGAGAGACCCACACCTTCATGTGTCCCCTTTGTCAGGATTTCTGCCTGCCTGGATTATGTTTTTATAGTTTCCATTGACTTTAATTACAGGACATGGTAGCGCCAAGAGATACCCCTAAAGGATTCCCTGCACTCCAGACATAAACCTTCTTACCTTCACTTTAGGAAGTTCTAATTTCCCCCTTTGTAATCTGGATTGATCATCCCCCCAACACCATTATTCCTTTTGTAACTTGTTGACTTAAGGGTATCAAAGGCTCCAAGTAGGCAGGAATGGGAGTTTCCAGTTCAATGGAATGTTTGTTGTGGCTCCTGACAGAAGAACTCCTCCCTCTGAAATCAAAACTTCTAGGCCATCAGAATTTAAGATCACGGGAATATGAATCATAAATTCCTAGTGGATAGATAATGAGTGGAACTATTCCTTTTCTATCCCTTCATTCCTGGACCCATGGATCCTGGCGATGGGAGAAACCATACTATATATTGGACCCTGATTGAAAGCATATACTGCCTTTTGGAGAATCCTGCCATAGCCCTCCAGACTGCTGACACTTTGTTGGTACTGTAACTATATCTTCAGAAGTCATTCTGTCTTTCTGTCAGGAGAGCTTCTTCAGGATGGTGGGGAACATGATCAGATTCCACAATCATGGGTCCACTGTTGCGCTTCTCTGCCCATGAAAGGAGTTCCTTGATCAGAAGGCATACTATGTGGAATACCATGATGGTGCATAAGGCATTCTGTGCACTCTGTAATTTCTATAAGTCCACAGATGGTAGAATTGACAGAAGCATTACACATAGGAAAATAAATTCATAACCAAAGGAAGTATGAACTCCAGTAAGAACAAAGCATTGCTCTTTCCATGGAGGAAGTGGTCTACTTGCCATCAGTTCGCTGGCTGGTCACCCCAGTGAACGATGCCATATCCAGGGCTCAGTGTTGGTCTCTGCTGCTGGCAGATCTGATAGTCAACAATAGCTGTAGCAAAATCAGCCATGGTGAGTGGAAGCCCACACATAATCTCCATCTCTGACACCATGGCCACTTTGATCGTGGGCCCACTGGGCAATGACAGAAATGGCTAGGGAGAGGGGCTGGCTGTCTACAGAATGGCTCATTCTATCTACTTGATTATTGACTGCTTCCCCTGCTGAAATTACCATTTTATGAGCATTTACACGGGACACAAGTATCTTCGCATCCTTTGCCCATTTGGAGAGAGAGAGATCCACATACTTCTTCCCCAGATGTCTTTCTCATCTGTTTTCCCGTCATGTTCTTTTTAATTCCCTGGTCCTGAACACTAAGTGGTGTGGGGCTTAGAAAGATTCTCAGAAAGATTGATCAAGGAAGGAGAGAGAGGGAGGAGGGAG
>NW_004949135.1:1595655-1606239 GCF_000317375.1 Microtus ochrogaster | reverse complement strand
GAGAGAGAGAGAGAGAGAGAGAGAGAGAGAGAGAGAGAGAGAGAGAGAGGTCGCTTCTCCACCGCTTTTCTGATCATTTAGGTTTCTGTGTTTTCATTGATACAGAATAATTAGATAAATGCTTCATCTGGTGTCCAATGCAGGGAACAAGATCATGAGACAGCCACTTGCTGATTGCTTTGCAGCCTCCAGAACCACTTGGCTGGCTTTCCCTCCCTCCCTCCAGGCCCTCTATGCAAATCTGGGTTTTCCTGTTACAGCCTCTCTATAGCAGCCTCCTCCAGCTGCCTTCCTGAGCCCCAAACATTGCTGTAGCCAGCCACCACTAGTCAGCTCTGTCATTGAGGTGGCCCCAAGCCCTCGCTTCCCTTTACATGGGCTTCATCCACACATCACCCTGTGTCTGCTTTTCAGGCAGCTGGCTACTCTCACCATGGGCTTCTCCTGGACACCCCTCCTTGGACCATTGCCTTGCGAGATTGATTGCCTTGACACCTATTTGGGCTTTTACTACTGCAGCCATACTCACGTACTCTCTGCCCCCAGCTACAAGCAAGCAGTTACCCTCAGCCAGGCTGTACACCATTCAGTCTCTCTGCCCAGCCACATGGCTTAGTGAATGCCAATCTCACACCACACTGTTGTCATCAGCAGATCTGGTGAGACACATGGGGATTCTTAAGAGTCTTAAGAGGGGAATTAGGTCTCTGTGTGGTTCTACAATACATAGTTTGAAAATGGAAAAATTAAATGAAGGAATAATCAACTTAGCCAGGATTGGCATAATGTTGATTGTAATCATTATCAGTTTGTTAAGTCACGTTTTATCCCTTAAAAAAATGATTTATTATTGATGCCAAATAAAAAAAATGACTAATAAGATACAATCCTTAGAAAAACCTGTTGTGAGTGGCTGCTGTTCATTTCTGGCCGCCCAGACTCACAAAATAACCACTCAGAAACTATATTATTTAAATCACTGCGTGGCCAATCACTTAAGCATATTGCTAGCTAGCTCATATCTTTGGTTAACCCATTTCTATTAATCTGTGTATTGCCACTTGGCTGTGGCTTACCAGGCAAAGTTCTGTCTAGTGACTGTCTCCGGCAGGGCTACATGACTTCTCTAACTCCATCTTCTTTCTCCCAGCATTTAGTTTAGTTTTCCCTGACTGGCTCTGTTCTGCCATTTAGACCCAAAGCAGTTTCTTTATTAATCAATGGTAATCACACATCAATGACCTACTAATGAAATTAAGAAAAATATTAACACAGAGACAGAGAAGTTTGGGGTAGAATCTACCACACCCTTGCATTATGAAACTGAAGAGGAGTGGCCCAAGGTTATTAGAAAACCAAACTTAATTTATCCAGTTACCATTCAAGAATGATTACCAGATGATATGCACTCCCAAGGCTATTCAGAAGTTATCTGGGATCCTGTAGAAATTTTAGATTTGAAGATATTTAAAGAAGCAGTGGTTTCATATAGTACGCATTCCCCTTTTGTGAAGTAGATGTTAAAATCACAGGCAACTTTGAACAGAATTATTCCGTAAGACTGGAAAGATTCAGGTGTACCAATATTGGAAGCTGATCCTCAGTTACAATGGAAAGCATGGTGAAGAGAGAAGTCTAGAGTCATAGAACAATGAAGTAAGGCTAGAGGTATTGAAATTTCTAAAGGTCAACTTCTGAGTGACAGCCAGTATGCTGATGAGCAAAGACAGATTAGAATTAATGATCATACCTTGACTCTTATCATATAACTGCTTTGAATGTTTGGGACAAGGTTGAAGAATCAGGAAAGAAGGCTGAGTGATTTACTAAAGTTATACAAAGCCCAAAGAAGCCTTCACTGGTTTTTGCAAAGATTGACTTCAGCTATATATAGAATAATATCAGATCCACAAATTAGACAAATTGAGTCTTTGGCTTTTGAAAATGCTAATTCAGAATGCAAAAGGGTGATCAGGTCTCTAAAGACAAACTCTACCGTGCATTGATGAATGGATATGTGATATTTACAGCTGATATTGGGTCACCATCTTAGCTAAGATGGTGCAGTCTCATAGATTACTCCAGCCAGGACCACAGATAAGTCCTGTACTTTCCCACCACACTGAGACTGGACAACAGCGAGCTCTTCCAGGATCAACCATTATTTCAATTTTCTCTGGGTCCTCTAAAAATGCCATCATCCTGAGTCAACAGGAAGTAATTTTAAGAACATAACCCCCACAATCCCAAGAGGTGGAATGGGTGGTTTTTGGTCATTAGGTGAGTTATGGATGTTTTTCATCATTTGGGGGTTGCCTGCAAATTGCTACTGGTCAAGGAAAGGGAAGAAACTAGGCAAGGGAGGTTAAAGAACCTCTTTCTAAAAAGAAAAAGTGTGTGGGGGGATATAGTAATGATGGCATAAAAGGGTAGATTATTGAATCTGCTTTAAACTAAAAAGCAGCTATTAATCTCAAGTATTTTACATTGATATGGAGTTTTGTTTATTGACACAAAGTTAGGGTTATATTGTTAGAAAATACTCTATATATGTTTCAAATCTTCTTTAAGATATTTTTGTATATTGATACAAATTTAAGATTATTTTGTTATACTGTATGTATGTTTCTACTTTTGTTTAAGCTATTGCACCTATGTAGCTCATTTAAAAATGTAATGCATAATTTAAAAATACAGCTTAGTAGTTAGTCATCCATAATAATTAAACTTGTAGTCATGTTAGATATGTTTTCAAGGTTAAGCAGAGAAATGGATAGATAGGTGGTCTTCAAACACTTCAGAGACTTAGAAAATATGGCATTTAAGGTGTTTTAATAATGTAAGGCTTTTCATGCCAGTGAGACATGTCTCTTTTGGCAACACTAATTTACTTCCATTATGGGCATCAAAGAACCTCTATATGGAATTTGCTTTTATTGTAGCAAACTTAGGCACTGGGCAAGAAAGTGCCCTTGCTTCTACTGGTGTGGGACAGTGGTCTGTATTCTGTATTCAATTATATTTTAAATAAACACTGATTGGCCAGTAGCCAGGAAGGAAATATAGGTGGGACAACCAGACAGGAAGTAGAGGCAGGTCAATAAGAACAGGAGAATTCTGGGAAGAGAATGCAGTCTTGCCCTACCACAGAAGAAGCAAGATATAACTCCCTTGCAGAAAAAGATACTGAGCCATGTGGCTAACACAGATAACAATAAGGGGCTAATATAAGTTGTAAGAATTAATATGGAGTCTGAGATACTAGGCCAATCAGTTTGTAACTAATATAGACCTCTGTGTGACTTCTTTGGGACTTAACAATTGTGGGAACTGGGCAGGACAGAAACACTGACAACACTTCTACTGCTGACATTATGCTGCCTATATTGAACAAACAGGACACAAAAGAAGGCAACTGTCAAACTTTGTCAAAACAAGGTAGGACAGCCCTTCAAAGTTCCTGCTATACAGAAAAGTAAGTCAGATAATCTAGGTATGTCAGCCAACGATGGATGCCCCATTGTTGCTGAGGAACCTTGGGTGATTCCTCAAGCAGTCAGTTGTTTTTCTCATTTCTATAGCTGTTGGAAGTTGTTTGCTCTACATTTCCTGTTTACTCGGGTAATATTATATCCTTCTTGAGTCTCTGATGGGGTTGAAGATAAGATAGTTATAGTTTTCCTTGTTACTGAATTCAGAAAAGAAACTCACAGAAGTGGTATAAAGTATGTAAGGTTGATAGACATAAAATCACTTAAATTGTTTATCTAGGAAAATGTTTTGAGATATAGAAAGAAGAGTTTTTGGTTGGTAATTCAAGTTAGGATAGAAAGTGAATTGTGTACAAAACTTTAGAATCACCAAGACTGGATAATGGAATATTTTCTCTGAATTTGCTAAATGCAAATTGACTGAATATTGAGAATATAATTCTTATCTGATTATTGTTCTTATTGTATTTAGTTTTACTGTGTTAGAGTTAAAACTTTTTAGGCAAAAAGGAGGAAATGTTGTGGGATATTTTTATTGCACTCTGACACTCTCAAGACTGCTTTGAATCAGAGAGTATAGCTAGATACTAGCTGATCAAAATTAGCCATTTCTATTAATCTATGTATCACCACAAGAATGTGGCTTACCAGTAAGATTCTGACATCCTTCTCCTTTGGCAGCTACATAGAATGTCCCTGGCTCCTTCTTCTTTCCTCCTATATCTCTACTTGGATTTCCTGCCTTGCTATATTTTGCCCTTCCATAGGCCAAAGTAGCTTCTTTATTAACCAACAGTAATAAATAACATATTCACAGCATACAGAGGGGAATCCCAAATCAGCCAACAGTCCAGAAAAACAGGTAAGCTAACTGAAAACCTTCACCACTCCTTCTCTTCTCCAATCCCAACCCCCCAGTCTTAGTTCTGGGTCTTCAACAGAACAACTACTGCAGCCTTGCTCTCCTTCTGCCCACATATTTGTGGATCCCATGGACCTTCTCCTTTTAACCTTCCTCTTCCCACTTGTTAGTTTATCCAGCCCCCAACTCCAGCAGGCATTCTCTGTTAACCCATAGACCACTGCTGCCAGAGAAACAGATAGACTGTCTGTAGATATTCCCTCTGCTTCTCTTTCTCTAGATCCAATTATCCAGTGGACTGCGATGTAGAACTGTAAGTCAAATAACTGCTCCCCCTCCCCCAGAAACTTGCTTTTGTTCATCGTGTTTCATCAGAACAATATAAACTAATACAAGTTTAAATTTCACTTAATTCAGATGTTCTCCTTGGCCTTGGGGATTTAGATTTTGAACACTGCTATTTGAGCTTTGTCGGTGCTACTGTTTCCTCATTAAATCCCTGAATCCATTCATAAAGAGGAAGGGAAAGATACTTATATACCACATTACCGTTCATTGTCTTTCATTGTTCATATCAGAAGACCAGTCCTTTCCGCCCCAAACTAACATGTAACAATGTTACATGAATACAAAACAGTCATATCACAAACGTTGTAACAACTTAGCACAATGGATGCAAAGTTGTTATTAATGACATTATTCTCTTGCCTCTTCGCACCGTCCACACTGGCTTTTATTTGTCATCCTTTCTCTAATATAGATCCTCCGTATCGCTGTTACAAAACCATACCCCTGGATCTCGCTAAGTCAGTTTTCTCTCCACTACATTCAATGTGATTTTCACATCAAGGTGTTTCTACAGACCGGATAGAGTTAGAGTTCAGCGTCTTCTAGCCAAAGTGTTTAAATTTGACTAGACAGCAGCAATTGCTTTTTAATCTAAGCAAACTGATCTGTCAAAGCCAATCAACTCAAGGAAGTTATTCCAGGAGAATCCTAATGATCCCGACGAATCTCACTGCCCTGTGTGAAACTCAACCACTGAACTCCTGACATAGCATGTCACAAGCACTTAGAGGAGTCACTACATACAGCTGAACTCTGTGTTGACACTCACTCTCTGGCCTCTCATGCGTAAGTTAAAGATCACTGCAGTCGGCTGGAGAAGAAGCGCTCTGCTGTGTGTGGTGGTGTCAATTTGCGTTCAATGATGTTATTGCAACCAAGCTTCACATTTGCACTGGCCTGTCAGCATAAGTGCTGACTGCGGTCTCCCGATTCCTCCAGAAGCAAGAATCTAGATAGGCACAGGGGGTTGTTTTCCGTTAAAATCACTTCCAATCATTTACACCAGGATCGCCAACATCTTAGTAACATCTGTACCAATTCAGAACTTTATAGTAACCAGAAGTTTCTAAGTGTGTTATCTTGTTTATTCGAGCATAGAGAAGTCAGCAGGTAGTAACATCATCTATGGACAAACTGAGGAATGGAGATTCAACCACTTCAAGCTTAGTCTTCCTGGTGCTTTGGGCTGTGTTATTGTGGCTTGGACATTTATCACCTCCAGAACTTAACCCTTCGTCTTCAACTGCAATAGTGCTGGGAAGTAGAGCCTACAAAGAGGTTTTGAGAATATGAAGTCTCTGTCTTCATGACAATATCAATGCTGCAATAAAGAAGTGTTCAGGAGGACTCAAGAGATGGCTTAGCAGCTGGGGATCCAGCACCCTCTTCTAACCCTCCAGGTACATGCATGTGGACATACCCACATGAAGACACACACATACGCAAATCATTTTAGAATCATTTACTAAAATTAAACATTTGGGGCTATTAAACAAGATTAAATTAATTTGAAAGGTTACTTTCTTATACACTCTTTATCTTTATCAAATGTAATTTATAGAATGAAGAATATGGCCATTTGTAGAATTTATATAACATGGGCATTAAATTATAAAAATTCTGTTCAACTTTTTAGCATTGAAGAAAATAAAAACTAAAAATAAAGAGATACCATTTTATACGAGTCATAGTGAAAGGCTTTTTACACCCAGTGATCTTAAATATTAGTTAAGAATCTAGAAAAAGAATCCAGAACTGCACTTCTTTGTATACTGCTAGAAAGAACACTGATTGATATCACCATTTTGTAAAGCAATCGGGATCCTTAAAGTTGAACCTACACTTTCCCTATAACTCAGGAAATTCACTCCAAATGGCCCAGCTCATATGCAACTGGATAATCTCCATAGCAATGCTGTTTTAATAATAGAAGCAGAAGTAATCTAGATGTCTAACAAAAGATAACCTTCCTTTATGGTATTTCTCTGAGAAATACAGCATATGAATGAATGACACACTGTATATGTCATAGTATATAAAGATTTATTGAATTTTTTTCTAGGATTCTTTCTCTAATAATCATACCAGAAAATGCTCAAAATAGTAGTCGTCAAGCATCCTCATTACAGTTCTGTATATTCTGTTTTCTAATATTTGCTATTCTGATATGGAATCTAATTTTTAATTTTAAATTTGTCTTTTTTTATTTGCATCTTATAATAGATTCCTTCAGCCAGTTAGCAATCTCCCTCTACAGAATGCCCAATTTTATCCTGTGTCCATTGGCTGTTGGGTTTCCTATCTTCTTTTTGTTGATACACAGGCTTTGTTTACAATAATATGATAAGATCTGATTATAACATAATAATATAATGCAATATTGTTGCATTTAGACATTATAGATATCTTTGCTCAGTGTGTCTGTTAACTCTATGTTATTATTTAAATGGTGCACAGACATACCTGTAGGCATAACACCCACACACATAAAAAATAAAAGGGAAAAGGGCCAATTACAATATTGAGAATAGGGAGCAACTAGAATTCGTGTGTATTCATCAGCTTTCAGTCACTATGACAAAACACCCAAGGGTGTGCAGGGCACAGATGTGCTACTACCCATAATTCCAGCACCCTGGAGGCCAAGCCATAAGAATCCTGAATTTGAGGTCAGCCTGGGATACACAGCAAATTTGGCTGTTCTCTGTCTGAATGAAGCCTTAGAGCCCTGGGACATCACAAGACCCTCTTGGCCACGGTTTTACTTGGGAAAACCAAGTCCTCAAGGATGGCATGGTGCACACACCAGGGCCAGCTTCTTGTGGGGCTTTTGCTTTTTGAGCTGGCTAAGACTGACTTCTCCAAGCAGTAGAGGCCAGGAGCTTCCCACTGACGTTTTCTCCCATGTACAAGCTAGCCAGACTTGGATTTTCAAGAATGATTTCATTTGAAGAGCAGGAACAAAAATTCTGTTCGGTTTGGGACAACCACCAACTTCAGTTTTCTTATTGGGGCTGCACCTGGTCTGATTTCGAGCCCACGCTGGAGTTGGACAATGATCTGCCCTGCAGAGCGCCAGCTTATCAACTTAGGAAGAGCAAATTATACTTTTAAAAAGTAAAGTCCACCTAGATAAATTATAGCCCGGGAACAAAACCATAAAACTTTCTCAGCTCAGGTCACAGGAGGGAATATCCACAAAGTCTGGACACGAACAGACCCAATTACTAGGGGCGCCTGCTTTGGGGAACGGAACATGCTGGCATGTTCTCTTCAAAGTCTCCAGGGCACCTTTATTTCTATATGTCCCCCCTTTCATTCTAAAATGCATTTACTTCAAGATTAATCAGCTCCAAAGTGTTCCCAATTTATTGAGCAGTATGTGACATTTCATTAAGGATTGGTGAAACTGGCTGTTCTGGAGTCTCGTTATCCTAAGGAATCAACACCTCCTTTATTGACACTCATTTCTTGACAGACACGGTGCCATCTGATGTCCAGCCTTTGAAAAGCAGCTTAGTGTGACACTTTGGAGAGGGTTTCTCAGCCAAACTATTTGGGTTTAAGTTTCAGCTTTGCCCCTGATGTGTGGCTTTAATGAATTTGATCAGTATGTACCTCAGTTTCTCATCTATAATACGGGTGTTTAAAAGATGTCAGTCACATAAACCAACACACCCAGGGACACCTGATGTTTAATACTGTGTAGCACAAATAATAAAAACCCAGAGAGAGATATTAGGGTTCAACCTGAAGATCAGAAAAGCAAAGCAGCAAGCCACTGGAACCTCTTAGCTCTATGAAATCTTCAGACTGAAAGTTCCTCTCTCATCCCACCTTATATTCCTCTCTAGTGCTGGTATTAAAGGTGTGCACCACCACCGCCCCACCTCTATAGCTAACTAGTGTGGCTGCTGGGATTAAAGGTGTGTGCTACCACTGCCTGGCCTGTATGGCTGACTAGTGTGACTGTTTTGCCTTCTGATCTTCACAAAAGCCTTATTTATTAAAATACAAATGAAATATCACTACAAAACATAAGGCAGAAATACACACTGGAAAAAAGAAAGCATCTTTACCAACTGGTGCTGGCCTAACTGGTAGTCTGCATGTAGAAGAATCCAAATAGATCCATATTTATCACCTTGTGTGAAACTCAACTCCAAGTGGATCAAAGACGTCAACATAAAACCAACCCTTACCCTGACAGAAGAGAAAGTGGGAAATAGCCTTGAATTCACTGGCACAGGACAAGACTTTCTGAACAGAACATGGACCACTCAGGTACTAAGATTAATAAATGGGACCTCATGAAACTGAAAGCTTCTGCGTGGCAAAGGACGCTGTCAATAGAACAAAGTGGCAGGCTATAAAATTGGAAAATATTTTATCAACTCCACATCTAATAGAGAGGTAATATTAAAAATATATAAAGAACTCAAGAAAGTAGATATCAAAAAAATCAAATGATTCGATTTAAAATGTGATATAGATCTAAACAGAGAATTCTCAATAGAGGAAACTCAAATGGCCTAGAAACACTTAAACAAGTGGTCACCATCCTTAGCCATCATGGAATGGAAATGAAAACTACTTTGAAATTTCATCTTATACCTATAAAAATGGCTAAGATCAATCACACAAGTAACAGTTTAAACTGGTGAGGATATGGAGTAAGGGGAGCAGTCCTCCATTGCTGGTGAAGTACAAACTTGTACAGCCACTATGGAAATCAGTATGATGGTCCCTTAGAAAGAGAGAAATCAATCTACCTCAAGATTCAGCTATACCACTCTTTGACATATACCAAAAGGACACACCATCCTACCACAGGGATACCTAGTCATGTTCATTGCTAGCTTGTTCAAAATAGCTGGTTATTAGAAGCAACGTAGAGTTCCTCAACAGAAGAATGGATAAACAAAATGTGTTACACTTGCACAATGAAACATTGTGCAGCTCTTTTTTTAAAATGACATCATTAAATTTGCAGTCAAACAAATGGAGCTAGAAGAAAATCATCCTGAATGAGGTAACCCAGACCCAGAAAGACAAATATTATATATATATATATATGGCTAACTATTAGGCTAACTATTAAATAAATGATAATCATGCCACAATCCATAGATCCAGAGAAGTTGGGCATACAGGATGGGACGATGGGGAGACACATGGATCTCCCTGGGAGGGATAAATGGAATATATTTTATGGTGGAAGAGGGAATGAGAATGGGAAGATCAGGTGCGAAGGGGAAAGGAAGATGGGGTAGAGGGGCGAACGAGGGGAGAGACGCAGATTTGAAGAGTACTTGGAAGGTGGTGTGGAAACCTAATGCACTGAGAACTTCCTATGATTTATAAAGGTGATGCTAATGAAGCCTCCACATAACGAGGGAGACAGAACTCCTACTAGCCTTCTGTTGTCATCAAATAAAGTGTCCAGTGCTGGGACTGGGTTTGATACAGTTGAGTTGTTGACTGAAAGGGTCCCATGAAAATCCCCAAACAACTCGGGCTGTTGCCAAGAAAACAGGCTGTTCTCCCTACACTGAAAACACGCCCCCATTGCTGAAGACAGTATCCACAGAACTCACTGAATATGGATAGAGGCTGAGCTAGTGCCTACACCAAACCTTTACCCCGTGTTCTAGTGTCTATGACATGGAGAGTACTCCGCAGGCTTCCAAAGAGAAAACTAAACATCAACACAACCATAAAACCTTTGCTCTCCAATCTATCCTGTCTGCAAGATGTGCTGAGGCTATGGTGTCACAAGCCTCGTGGGAGTAACCTACTGATGTATGACTTGACTTAAAGCCCACTGGGTGACCAAGAACCAGAGTCTAGATAGCTCAGAAACAGGGGGTAAAACCAAATACT
>NW_004949135.1:1574613-1595097 GCF_000317375.1 Microtus ochrogaster | reverse complement strand
CTATAAGTGAGATGTCTCTATCGAATCCCTCCCCTTAGAGCTCAGGTTATTCTACAGAAGAAAAGGCAGAATGAGTGGGAGAGACAGAGGAGATGGAGGACATCAGAATCAACTGAGCAAAACCCATAAGAACTCACAGCGACTGAGGCAGCAATGACAGGGTCTACACAGGTCTGCACCAGGTCCTCTGCATATATACTATAGCTTTCAGTTTAGTGCTGTTACAGGACTCTTGAGTGTGTGAATGAGGGGGTCTCTGATTTTTATACCTTCTCTTGGGGTTGATTTCCACGTTTTGCTTTGCTTTGTCTAACTTCAGTGTGAAGGTTTCATTTTATCTTATTATATTTTATTTTGTGGTGTTTTGGTGTTATCTCCTAGAAGACCGTTCTTTTGTAATGAGAGGCAGAATGAAATAGTTCCAGATAGGAGAGGAGAAGAAAAAGAACTGGGAAGAGTAAATGGAGAAGCTGTATTTAGACGATACTGTATGAGAAAAAAAATCTCTTTAATAAAAGGAAGAATAAAACATTTCCAGCAAGGAGGTAGACGAGATGACTCAGCAGGTAAAGGTGTTTCCAGCCTGAAGACTTGAAGCCTGAAGATCCATCCTAGGGACTAGACTAGCAGTAGAGAAGGAGAAAGAAAACTGATTCCCTCCAAGTTGTCCTCAGATCTCCACTGGCATGCTATGATACATGACACACACGTGCACACTTGAACAAGCATGCACACACACACACATACATACACACATATACACACAGAGAGAATAAATATAAATAAATAAATGGAAGTGAGAAGCATGCATTAAAAATGCTTCCGTCACTGTAGACTCTTGGAGTAAACCCCCAACCCTACACACAAGGGACTTGTCCACATCCTAACCTAGACTTTTCAGAAAGTGGCTAATATGCTGCTGACCTTGAGGTGGAGAAGATCAAATGTGATCATAGATTCCTTCAATGTGGAAGAGAGAGACAGGAGAAATAATGGATGTGACAATCAACTGGTATTATTGTTGGTTTTGAGGGTCTAAGGGAACCATGAGGCAAGAAATGCAAGAAACCTCTATAAGCTAAAAAGACAGAAAAGAATCCATTCCTTAAAGGAGCACAGCCTTGGTGACTCTTTGATTTTAATCAAGTTATCCCCATCTCATACTTCTGAACCCCAAAGCCAATGAGATCATGAATGTGTGTTATTTCAATTACTAAATGCATGGTGATTTCTTACTGCAGCAATAAGAAATTCAAGTAATATGCAGTTCTCGTTTTGCATTTCCATTACAAACTGGCATAGAGGGTTACTGTTATGGTTTGAATGTCAAATGCTCCCCTACCCTGTAGTAATGCTTCAACGCTTGGTCTGATCAAGCTGTATAAAGGTGCTCTATACACTCTAGGTGGGAGTGCTTAACCGAAAGAAGTAGACAGCTGGAGGTCAGGGCATGGAGTATATATCTTGGCCTATTTCCTGCCCCAGCTCTACTTCCTGATCTGCCTGGATGAGTGCAGGTAGCTTCATAGTCATGTCAGCACTATCCTGAGCCTCCTCCTCCGCCATGACTGACAGTGATCTATCAAACCATAAGCCTAAATAAATCTTCCACCCAAAATTTGCCTCATGTGTGTGTGTGCATGCGTGCGTGCGTGCGTGCGTGTGTGTGTGTGTGTGTGTGTGCATGGAAGCCTGACCGCTGCAAAGGCTTTGCCTGGGAGTCTCTGTTGGAAAAAGTACCCTCCCCAGTGCAGTCTGAGCACTGTGAATGCACTGCTGATTTTGGTTTTGTTTTGTTTTGTTTTTTTTTTTTTAGTTAACTTTTTTAGAACTGGTGATAGTCCTATGTTGAATGTTTTATTTTATAGTAGGTTTTCCCCCTTTATAGAAAGCATTAAGGTTGGCATAAAATATTTTATGCTTTTATCTGTTTTATTCCTTCAAATGTTTATGTAAGAAGGATGCTGCCCTGCTGATTTTGAAAGGAGCTGCAGTCCCAAACCAGGAAGTCTGGCCAGCTGTACAAGCATTGTCTTTCCGAGCCTAGGCACTTTCACCACTCACTCTGTCCAGGCCCTGGACAGAGTGCTTTGGGTGCATCTGCCAATGCATCCTCATGAAGAAGTCAAAGAAAAACTTTGAACGCCCCTTATACATCCATTTCTGGACACACCATGAATGAAGGCTCTGCATCTGATTTAGCTCAAAAGAACACAAATGACCATTGGCAGGACTGCTATGTACAATACCCCAGCGAGCATCTGAACTCTCCAAGCAGCTAGTCAGAAGAGTGAGTCCATCCTAGTGCCTACATTCATCTACCCTCTGCCTGTGCACAATTGCAGTGGAGAAGTGGAGGAAGCCAACGCCATCTCCTCCACTCTTAGTGTCTTGCTTTCACCATCCCAGTATGTGACTATAAGCTAAACACTTTAATTCCAGCTAACGTCAGGTACTCTAACTCCAGATAGTTGAGCTTTCTTCCTTGATTCTGTTGTGATCCTGGCAACAGCTAACTATAAAAGCTGGTACTGAAGTCACCTACACGTGTACTACTGGCTTGATACTGTGCTCTTTTGTGTTCAGTTGTTGTCTATGGACTCATCACGCCAGCTTAGGCACAAGTTGAATTAACTAACTATATGCTGGACAGGGAAATCAAAATTTGATGTGAGCTAGATAGGGGTTATCTAAACTATTAGCTTCTCTTGGCCACATTGGATAAAGAATTGGCATAGGGCTGGAGAGTTGACTCAGGGGTTAAAAGCACTGACGGCTCTTCCAGAGGACAGGGTTCAAGTCTCAGCCCCCACATGGCAGCTCGCGCATGTTTATAATCAAGGAGACCTAATGTCCTCTTTTGGCCAGCATGAGCACTGCATGCATGCATGCCTCTGGATACATGCAGTCAAAATACTCATACATATAAAAGAAATAAATGCACCATCTTTTAAGATAAATAAATAAAAAGAATTGTCTTGAACTACACGATAAATATATAAACATCAACACAAATCGATGAGTAAAAACAAACAAACCAAGATCTGTGTGTAATTTTTGTGATAGTTACCACACAGATAAGAAGGAAAAGTTTTCACATAATAATTCTAATTACACAGGGCCATGTTAGAGTCTTTTTAAATTGTGGATCAGGTCCCAAATATCACTAATAAAGAAAACAAAAATTATTATAAAGGAAAATGGGTCACAGGTCATGGAGAAGAAACTGGTACTGACCAGGATGCTTCCTCCCTCCTGGAAGCTTTTATTGTACTGGAGGATGCTAAGTAGGTAAGCAGGCTGCTGGGGATGGCAAGAAGTCATCAACAGTTCCCCCTCTGAGAACCTTGTCAGCTATAACCATGATCAATGTGTAAATCACACCCTGAATACAATACTAGCACATATGTCGGGGGTAACCAGCCACTTTCTGATTGTAGCTAAGGTCCACTCCACAGCACAGCCTGGTGCTGTAAGTCTGGCCAAGACCCCATGGTTGGGGAGCTCAGAGGCCCCAGGAATTTCCGAACCTACTACTATTATTTTTGCTAACTGGACACAGGATCAGACTGCCCTCTAGCTTTCTATCACTTTAAACCCATAGATTAGGGAAGTTCTCACAACTTATTAGAAAAATTCCTTGTGCAGTGACTGGTGGCTAACACAATAACTCACAACAGGTCAAAGGGAAAAGCAGATCTATATCACACCCCTCATCCCTAGTTTCAGGGACCATTACAGAAGAGGAGGTAGGAAGACTGTGGGAACAGAGGTCGGGGAGGACTGGAGTAAGACAGTGTCTTCTGGACCTGGCAGGACGGCCACATTCATAAACTCAGAGCAGCTGTGGGTTCCTGCACACCATCTAGAGAATCAGCATCCTAACGTGGATGGGAAAGGAGTTTGAGAGCCCCCACTCCTAACTGAGGAGCAATTGACAGTTGGTGGTTGGTTATAGAATGAAGAGTCAGTTTTCTTTATGTCATGCTTCTATGGATGGGCCCTCGCCCAGGATTAGATGGACAGCACAAATGATCATGGTGGGTCTATAACAACAACAACAAAGATATGAAGTGAGGAAAAGGGAGGTAGGCATGAATCTGAGAGAAGTTAGGGAGGGGAATAAGGATGGATATAATCAAAGTATATTGTATGATGGGGTGTTTAGTATTTGAGAAACTAGTGCATCAATAGTTATCTTTAAATTGTTTATTATACTTTATTTATTTAGACGGTGGGACACATGTACCACAGTGTGTATGTGTGTGTGTGTTTGCATGTGTGTGTGTGAAGGTTAGGAGTGAGTCTCTTCCTTCCACCATGTGAGTCAGATGAAATACAAGTTTGGGTTTGGTTGCAAGAGCCTTTTGATTTGATAGAAGTAGTTGTAATTCTGAATGAGTTCTCAAGTGCTTATTGAATCATTTGATGCTAATTTTACTCTCTTTGCATGTGTATGGTTTGTATGCACAGGTGGATGCATGTTTACATGTACATAGGCACATGTGTGCAGGTTCAAGTGTGTGTTCACAGGACAGAGAATGAAGCTAGGTGGCTTCTGTGCTGCCTCACTTGGACCCAGAGCTCACCAATTCAGCTAGTCTAGCTAGGTAGCTTTCTTCAGCTTCTATCTACCTTCCCCAAGCAGGCTGCCAGACCCACACAGTGTATGTGCGTGCTAGGGATCCAGGTCAGAAGAGGTCATTGGATCCCCTGGGACTGGGGTGACAACTGGTTGTAAGCCCCCAGGTGGGTGTTGGAAATAAAAAAAAAAAGTCTTCTGAAAAAGCAGCTAGTCCTCTTAACTATTAAGCCATTTCTCCAGCCTCTACGTGTAACATGTTATGGTGCTACTTAGACAGTATGAACTTGGAAGATACGCATTGGAAGCTGCATACCACCCTGAAATGGAAGCTGTACACCAGCCCAAATAGTGAGCATATACATTCATTTTATTTTATATATCATTGTTCATACTCAAGAACAACACAACTGGGTGACAAAAAAATTGCAAAAGAATAAGAAGCAACAACAGCAAAAATTTTCTCATAATATTTCAAGTAAGTTTTGCATTGGGCTACATCCACAGCTATCCCGAGCTGTGGGGTTGAACACTCCAGAATCAGAGCTATCAGAAAAAAGAAGGGAAAGAATGAAGCATGCCTTCTCTGTGTGGGCAAGGGCAGATTAGGAGGAAGTGGCAGCCATTGGTGATGGAGAAGCAGAGCTGCCTCTGGCTGAAGGGCCAGCACTCCTGATCAAGTGAACTTTGGCAATGGTATCATGATGGCCAGTGTGGCAGAATTTGGGTATTTGAGTGGAGTATCGACCTTTGTTCTCTATCACTGGACATTAGGAGATAGGTTTTATGAAAAGTTATTGTGCAAATGCCACCCAGGAGCTCTTCCCCATTTCTGCGGTAAGCTTCTTCCCATTAAATCAACTCCGAGAGAAATGTTGAGTTAAAAATGAGCCATCAGTTAAGATGTGTACACGGACACACAACAATCTCCAAATCAAGAAAACTCCAGAGTATCAGGATTCTCAAGGAATAACAAGAACCTAGAACTGAGAAAGCTATTGATTTGCTAATTAAGAATCTGAGAACCACGAAGCTGCCACACAGTCTTATTTTAGCATATTTATCATTTCCACTTAGTGTTTAATCAACAACCTTATCAATTTATTTTTCTCCACATTTAGAGAAAAATGTAAGAATTCAGTTAGGCCGGCTAGTTGCCCTGGGCAATGGATTATTCTAACCCTTCCTATGCTCTCATACATTCCTCTATTCCCCCTAGTTTTGTATCTTGTGTTTGCTCTATTTTTTTTTCTTTCTTGTGCCCTTTCTAGTTGAGGGTTGCTGAAATGATACGGATGAAGTCTTACTTACTAGAGCATGGACAACTTAATAAAAATGACCTTTAATAAAAATGACTCCCCTTCTGCTATTGAACATTAGTATCGGTAGCTCTTCGGGAAGGGGCAGAATCTCATGAGTTCCACTCCTGTCCATGATGGGATGCTGACTGGCCCCGTATTGTGTAGGTCTTATTCCAGTGATACATGTCTACACGCGGTGCACAGCTTTAGATACTGCTTGAAATGAAAATTACCAATCACAGTCCCTAAACCAGTGTTAAACACACAGGAAGCACTGAAGAGAATTTACTGGATTGATTTGAGAAGTAACTGTATTTAATTCCCCCTAGGACCACCGTTCCTCCATTTCTGTCCACTAGACTCGCTTTTCTCATACAAGCATACACCAACAGTCGTCGATACTCAATTCAGGGTCGTGTTGCTGCTTTGAAACAACGGATGTCACTGGGCACTGGTGGCACATGCCTTTAATGCCAGCACTTGGGAGAAAGAAGCAGGCAGATCTCTGGACTCAAGGTCAGCCTGGTGAGTTCCAGGACAGTCAGGGCTACACAGAAAAACCCTGTCTCAAAAAATAAAATAAATAAATAAAAGAAAAAGAAACATTGGAAGTGTGTTGAAGGTACAATACACTTCCAAATACCAGGTATGCTTAAAAATGAACATTTTTATAATGATAATAAAGGCTAATGACTAGCCATGATAAACGACCTGACAATACATCTGTTCCTTTTCATTTGGAGATGATAGAATACCCACCCTGTGTGCTGTTGCGTAGTGGGATGGAAGAAACCTAGTTCTATTAATCAGGCCTAACTACCGCTGATGGAGTTACAGCCTCTCAACAGGATTGTTGTACATAGCCGCTAACAAGCTGCAGGTGCTTTTATAAAAGTCCTTTTATAAAGAAGCCCTGTCAGAAAGAGACAACGTGGCGCAAGGGAACACCTGCTGCACTAAGAATTTAAAAGTCTGGGCTTCAAACTCCAGCTTGCAGCAACTGTATCTGAAGCCCTAAGCAAGTCGCTACTTGTCTGGCTCCAATTTTCTCATTTTTAAAATCAAAGGCCTCACTATAAACTGGAGTGGTCCCATTTAGCAGCAGAACAGCAGGCCAGCAATCACAACCTGATCCTAATGCCGACAAGATTACCAGTAACAGTCTCACAGAAATCATCCACATTAAAAACAGCTTGCACCACAGAACACTGGAAATTCTCTTACTACTGTGTTGCCCAGTAGCTGTGAAAGCACACAGACAGGAACGTGTTTCATATGAGAAAAAAAAATCATCATTAAAACAAGAATGCCTTAAATCATGACGAAAATACATAAACATTTAATATTGGCAAACGGGTGCTGATAAAGACAATTGTATAAACACTGTCCAACTGGCAAAATGTTGGGTTTCAAAGACTTAAGAACCTATTTCTGGAAACACCATTAACGGAGGTGGGGCTTCACGTTTGGCTCACAAGAGAACAAATGGCCCGTAATGTAGCAATAGTGTAGCAACTCTGAGTCCTGCAAATAGGCTTGTATCGTACAAAAGACCTTTCAGAATATTTTATAAACTTTCTAAGTTAGTATACAGAGTAATGGGTTTATTATGGTATTCTTATACATACACATTCATATACTTTGTTCTTATTCTGCTCCTTCCCACACTGATCTCCACATTCCCTCCTTACTCCCTCTGACTGGTCCCTTTTCCTCGCATCAAATGGTCTGCACCTCTTTCTGTCTTTGTATTACATGCGTTCCACAATCTTTTCTATCAATCCCCTTCCTTTAAGATCTCTTGCTCCTATCTCATGGTCCCCCTTCTTCATGACCCACATACACCTGCATATACATGTGTGTGTGAGTATATATATATAATATATGTGTATATATACACATAAAGTTAAAAGTACAATTTTCTCATGAGAAAAATGCAGTATTTGTTTTTCTAAATCTGGCTTACTTGGTTTAACTCAGTTATCTCCAGTTTCATTCATTTTTTTTCTGAAAGTATTTTTCACTTTTCTCTTTTTTCTGTCACACTTTATTCTGTCTAAAGAAACTATTGCATGAGTTCTTATAGGTCTTAACAATAAAAACCCAGAGCCAGATATCAGGGAAAAGACTGAAAGATCAGTGTGAGAAAGGAACAAGCCACAGCCAACTCTGATCTTGCTATCTTCTTGGCCAAAAAGGGGCCGACCTCATGTGTGCTCTGGCCTTATATTCCTCTCTCTGCCCAGCCATATTCATTCTTGAATTGTCCATTACTGCTATGAAGACAGGCTATTGACTGTTTGTGTGATTTTGTATCCTGACACTTTGCTGAAAGTGTCATATCTGAGATTTTCCTGTTGGAATTGTTAGGGTATTTTTATTATTCTATCATCTGCAAATAGGGATTGTTGTGATAAAACGCCATGATCGAGGCAACTGATAAAAGATAGCACTTAATTTGGCTTGTGGCTTCTAATTTGTCATTGGAGTTTATGATGGCAGAATGAAGGAACAACTGAGAATTCACATTGTGATCCCCAACCTCAAGACAAAGAGAGACTGGGAATGGCAGAGCCTTTTGAAAGCCCAAAACCTGTCCTCAGTTACAGAGCTCCTCCAACAAATCACACCTCCTGATCCTTCCCAAAGAGTTCCACCAACTGGGGACCAAGCGGTCCATAGATGAGCCGACTGGGGCCATTTTCACTCAAACACCAGAAACTTACTTTCTCCCTTCCTAAACATAAGTCCTATTTTCTCTTTCCTGTTACTCTAGCTGAGACTTTGAATACTATTCTAAAGAGCACTGAGAGAAGGCACCCTTGTTTCAGTCTTGTTTTTAGGGAATTTTTTTTTTTTTTACTTTTCCCCATTTAATATAACGTTGGCTGTAGGCTGTCACATATAGGTTACATCATGTTAAGATATGATCCTTCCATTCCTAACTTCTTTAGGACTTCCATCATGAAGGGATACTTCATCAATGGCCTTTTCTGTTATTTGTTTTATTACATTTATTTACTGCCATATTTTAAAGCAACCTTGAACCCTGAATAAAAATGTTTTGGCCTGGTTTTTAAAAATACATTTTAAAATTCAATTTGCATGTATTTTATTGAGAGTTTTGTGTCTGTATCCATCAGGGAAACTGGCCTGTGATTTTCTTTGTTGTTATGGTTGTTGTAGTTGTTGTTGTTATGATGGTGTCCTTATCTAGTTGGTGTGTCAAGATAATACTGGTTTTATTGAATGCGTTTGTTAATGTTCCTTCTTTTATTTCATGGGGCAGTTTGAGAAGCACTGGTGTTACATATTTCTTAAGATTTGGTAAAATCTGTTGTGAATCTGTCCACTCCTAGGCTCAACTCTGCATCTAGGCAATTAATTTGAGGGTTTACATTAGACATATATTTATCTTATCTTTTGTTTCCCCTTTAAGAGTGAAAACACTAAGAGTAATCAGGCCTTTCACCTACTTATGGTAGCCACACTACATCAGCTGGCCGAAGAGCCTGCCAGGCAGAAGTGTGTTCTAAAGACACCACTGTGCTCCTTCTTTGGTTACCATATTATTAAACATAGACTCCAAGAAATTATAATGTCCCTGGGAAATCTCCTGTTGGAAGAAGGGGCTGAGACATCCAGAGAAACAATTTGACTTCCAGAGGGAAAAAAAAAATGTCTCCTGGGGAAAGATTTACAACTTGATAGGTAACTCAGAAGAAGAGACTGTTGAAGGAGAGACTTAAGATCTGAGACAGTGATGGGCAAGACACCACACATTGGCCAGACTGCATAGTTATTAACATCTCTTAGTTTTTATTTAAACCCTACCTTTATATCAAGACCCCAGAAATGAACTTAGTGGTCATTACACCTCTTTGATCTCCTTTTTAATAAATTTGGCTATTTTAATGGACTTGTTGGGAGCAGGTGGCTGAAATTGGCTTGTTGAAGTCCACTTGTCACTCCCAAGTTCAGTAATAATTTGATAAGTGAAATAGCTAAGTGATTAATGAATGGGTACCACATACAGAATAGATACACAGGATAAAGGGTTCACCTCTAGATGAGACAGAGTAGAATGGTGCAATGTTTTATCATGTAATATGGACAGTCAGTTAAAAACCTATGAATAACATACTTCTGAAACAAATTCCACTTAATCGTGGGCTAGAGTTAACCACAGGGCAACTGAAACCATGAAAAGTGATGACTCAGCAGTTAAGAGCACTTGCTGGCTTCTCTTCCAGAGGACCTGGGTTCAATTCCCAGCACCCACATGGTGTCTCACAACCATCTCTAACCCCAGTCCCACGGGTTAGAATCTGAATGCTCTCTTCTGGCATGTGAGGACACTAGAGTGTACTGGTGCATGGATATAAATGCAAGCAAGTAAAATAAGTATTTTAAGGCAAAAATATACTTTGTCCATTGGCAAATACATTGTTACATATGGAAATAAAATGACCACAGATAGCTTATACTTACTTAAACTGTTTGAGGCTCCAGGTTTGAATCTCATCACCATCAAACATAAACTAATATACTAGAATTCGATTAGGAGAAGAGAAGTCTCCACAAGAGGAAAAAAAGTCCTATCCTAATTGTTCCTATAAATTCCCGAACATATATTTACAAAATGATAGCATGTCATATAGATAGCTAAAAAAAAAAAATCAATTCCAAAGGAAGTGGAGAGACAGCTCAGTAGTTAAGAGCGCTGGCTGCTCTTCTAGAGGACTCATACTCAATTACTAGAACCTACATAGTGGCTCACCACCACCTGTAACTCGAGACCCAGGGGATCCAATGCTGTCTTTTGGCTACTGTAGGCACCAGGCACACACACTGTACATAGACATATATGCAGGCAAAACACCCACACACTAAATTACATTTTTCAAAATTACTTCCTGAGTTTTTGGTATAAGTTAAGATTATCAAGAACTCTAAAATATTTGGGAATTAACTGATAGGCAATAAAAGTAAGGCATTTTTACAAATCTATGGGTTTGTTGTGAAATTTTGTCCTGCAATAAATAATGTATACATGTGAAGTCAAAGAACTTAATCATAAAAGATATGCAATTTGGATGAACTCTGTAAGACTAACCCAAGTCAAATTACCCAAGATAAACCATTGAATAAACTGTCCCATGCACCTGAACTGAATAACATTTGCATTTCAGATATACATCAATTATTAATCCAGGCTCCTTGACAGTGAGAACAACTGGCTGACCCTTCCTGTGCCCTGGAAGTGTCCGTCATTAGCTCTTCACTCTTGACTCGGCATGGAAGAGATAAAATGGTCCAAACTGTAAACAAGGAAAAATTAATACTGGTGCGTGACTTCTAAACCGGCCAATGCTTGGCTGGGCGATGGTGGCGCATGCCTTTAATCCCAGCACTCGGGAGGCAGAGGCAGGCGGATCTCTGTGAGTTCGAGACCAGCCTGGTCTACAGAGCTAGTTCCAGGACAGGCTCCAAAGCCACAGAGAAACCCTGTCTCGAAAAACCAAAAAAAAAAAAAAAAGGCCAATGCTTGGTCTGTCAAACCTATAATCTTGGGCAGGCAATAATTAAGTAAATTTCTACCCTGGTAGGTTGTTTTACCTTTAGTGCACATTTTGTGATTATCTAGCAAATTTCGTGTGCAAGAAGCTTCATGCTGCAACAGCAGCAGAAGAGTTATTTAGAATTATCCTCAGGGGACATTCTTGGAGAACCATGATAGAGTTATTTCACTGTTATAACACAGCTAATTATTACAGATATACTGTCTCTGGGAAATGCTCACTCACCTGGTGTCTTAGTTAGGGTTTCTGTTACTGTGAAGAGACACCATGACCACGGCAACTCTTTTAAAGGACAGTATTTGATTGGGGCTAGCTTACAGTTCAGAGGTTTAGTACGTTATTGTCATGGTGTGTGAGGACCCAGATGTGAACCTTTTCCACCTTGACTGGAGGAGGTCAAAGTTTAAGCTTATTTTTGTTCTCTTAAAGTTGTTGACAACAGATGTGGCTACAAACAAGAGATTCTGACTTAGAGTGTGGTTAATTAGCATTTTGGGTATAGAGGTAGATCCGCTCTACCAGGACCAAACATCGGAGAATTCAAGTCTATTCCTTATATCATGTTAATGACTTCTGTTACCTCTCCCACCCCTTTTAGAGTAAGGTATTCAAGCATGTAGAAAATAAATGCAGACAGATTCAGGGATTCAGTAATTTACTGAAAGTTCCTCCTGATGCTGTTCTATGTTTCTGTGTCTTATTTCTCTTAAGTCTCTGTTCCTTTTGTTTAATAATTCTAACCCTCACACTCCTACCCTGGAACATAAGAGTTTCATCAAAGCTGGTGTTCGATGATGGTGTGATGGTGGAGTGCAGGCAGACATGGTGTTGGAGAAGCTGGGAGTTCTACATCTTGACCCTCAGTCAGCAGAAGCAACTGTGTGTCACACTGGGCATAGCCTGAGCATATATGAGACCTCAAAGCTCAAAGCCTTCCCCAACAGAGGCACACTTATTCTGACAAATCCATATCTTCCAATAGTGCCATTCCTTATGGGCCAAGCATTTAAACAAATGAAGTCTATGGGAACCATACCTACTCAAATCATACCTGGATTGCCCAAACCAGAGGCAATGCAGACAAACACAGAGACAGAGACGGACAGACAGACAGACAGACACACACACACACACACAATCCTGTAGACAACATGAGTTGACACCTATCTACAGTGAACCAAGACTCCGGGTTGAGATGGCTCAGTGGTTAAAAATGCTCACTGAAAAAGCCGACAACCTGAGTTTGACCCCCCAGATTGCACAAGAGGACAGAACCAATTCCCAAAAGTTGTCTTCTGATCTCTGCATATGCACATGTGTATGTACATGCACATCATTCACATAGACATGACCAATAAAAATTAATTTTTGTTTTTTTGCTTTTCAAGACAGGGTTTCTTGCAGAAAGTGGACAGCTATCTTATCAGAGACTGATTAATTCCCTGGGTATACTATGGGCCAAGCCAATGTGGGTTCACACGGCACTGACATGTCCCCTGAGCTTAGCCAGGGACATGACCATGCACTGCTCACACAGTAGAGGGGTCATGTCTATCTCTAAATCACCCCTTCGCTGATAACCCTGGCTGTTAGCAGTGGCTGGCCTTGCAAAGTGTTACTGGTCTTCAACCTTGGCAAGTCTGCCGGCTGTTAATTAGACCAGAAGCCAAGCGGCATCTATCATCCACCCTTGTGGGCACTGTTCTTACCACGACTACCAAGAGGGAGCTGCAGTTTTCCTTGGTTACTTTGTGTGTAGTGCTGTCTGCAGGGCGGTCTAAGGTGTCTCCTTCCTGAAATGGGTACAGGCTTTTTAGGAGTCATTTCTGCCCACTGTTGGAAGCATGAGAGAGGCAGTATCTTTCCTATGTTTCTCCAGAGGGGCTTCATGGGAGATAGCTAGAAGCTGCCAAGGGCTTGGTTGTCCTGACAGCCCAATTCCTTCCTCTCACCTACTCACCCAGGCTCTCCCCCATGCAGCTGCAAGCATTCTTACATACTTCCATAGCATTCCCAAACTGACCATTTCATCTCTAATATTCTGTAAGATCTGTTTTTACCACGGCACCATTACAGCCTGTATACACTGAATTGATTCAGATACCATTCAACTATCTGTTGATGTTGAATGCTTCACTTACTCGTTAGGTAAGCTTTAGTCTTTCAGGATTATTCTCTATATTCGTCCCCCGAACTGTACTCTCTCAACATCTTAGCTGTTTGCATTCACTGACTGCTGAATGACCTCGGTTCACCGACATCAGCAGGAACAATCTGTTGGGTTTTAGAATTACAAATAAGTCAGTTACAGTCTCAAAAGCTAGGTCTGTTGTAAGGTTGTTTCAACAAGATAGTGGCCTTTTCTGTAATTAAAAAAAATAAAGCATTTGGATCTGAATTTTAGAGCTCCTTTAGGTTTAAGAAATTTCTTTTTAAGTGTATTTTCTTATATTAAAAAATAAAACAGGACCCCAAATGATACATTTTGTGTGTATTTTGGGTTTTAATTTGCTACTTTCAATATGTGTCTCCCTCAAACATCACTGCCCAAGTACACTGGCTGCTCACATGAGAACTGTGATGCCACCAGGTCTGATATTTGCCCCCAGTGTCAGAGTTCTAGACATCAGAAACACCTCCACCAGCATATCTGTATGTGTGTTCCTGGAATCCCCCCTTCAAGTCAGGCTACTCATACTCCAACTGGGCCAATGTGTCTTGTCCAAAATGCCCATTCAATGCTCTCTATCAGACAGACACCACCTAAGCATAGCATTTTAACCATATAAGCAAATTTAAGAAAATATTACATAACTAAATTACAATCTGCACATTATATTTCTTCAAATGTCTCATCAAGCTTAGATCAAATAATGAAAAGAAATATGATAAATATATTTCAATTTTATTTTCGTTATAAATTAAGGCATAAGAAAAACTGAGACCACACACTATATACACATGAAACTGAGCACGGAAAGATGCAACAATTCATATGGTATAAGCTTTAATATATAAATTAGATGTCACTTTATTGATCGTTAGTCAAGCCAGTCTAAATTCAACATCATTTATCAAAATTCTAAAAAGCTAATCAACAACAAAAAATAAAACCCATTGCAATATAGGCATAGTGTGGGAAAATACATATTTGTGGCTTTACACAATCTATATTAATCCGTTCTATACAATAGTTTTCCAAAATATAAATGGTTCTTTACATGCACTAGAACATACCCGCTGGATGTCCTCATATAATATACAGAAAATACCCTTTAAACGAGACAGGTTCACAGCAAAAGTGGAATGTAGAGAAAGATTTTTGCCTTAACACAGTTTTGGATAAGATTAAAACAAACTTTAAAAGAAAGGTTTCTACTTACAATGGTCATGTTTAAAAGTAAAGTCTACTATGATTTTATATTTTCTAATTGTAACCCAAACAGAGAAAACAAAGCAGGAAAATGAAAGCTAAAGTAGAAAACCCAATCCTTTATGAATTTTAAACAGGAGCTCCGCCTGTGGCTGCATTGAGGCTGCTTTTCAGTCGACAGTTCCCCAAATGAGTCCTGCCACTCTGGCTCGCGCATCACAGTCAGGTGAGTTCTCCAGGAGGCATCACACCATTGTATAACCATAGCTGCCACAATGTAATGCCACCAGCAGTCTGTCCTTGAGTATTTCTTTACTTGGGTATTCAGGTAACTTGAGCATATTGATGCTTTAAAAAAAAAAAAAAGACCATCATTAAACAGAATCTCAGAAATTTCTTGTTTTACCTAGCAGTAAAAACACTGCTCATAATTAACATAAAACCACTCTCTCAAATTTGCATTGAAATTGGAAAGCCCTGAAGTGGTATTTAAAAAGGAAGGGAAAAACTGCTGCAGTGCAGTTCCTCTCAGAATGCAAATGTAGGGCATGAAAATAAACTTCCAGCGTAAAATAAGTAACCGGGTACTATACATGAAAGTGACGATGCAACTGAGCCACCATTTTAACTTCAGTAAAACTCAATTAAGTTTTAGGTGTGTGCCTCCCTCCCAAATGTTCCCTTCTAAGACAGAAGCAAAACTACATAACCACTGATTCATTTGTAGTTCCAGAATTCTGAGGAGAGATTATGGGTGAACTTTTCTTTCATTACAGAATTACAGCATACCACATATGGCAGGCAGCCAGGGTTTCCGTAGTTTTGCCACCGTTGTTGCCAGCCAGCATCAGACCCTCCTCTCATCCCATCTCCTTTCCAGTGGAAGTCACCAAGACCCTAGACCTTCATTCTACCAGGAACCAAAGCCAACACATGTGGCAGAAACCCAAGTAAGTATAGACCTTGCCACTGATCAAAGAAGCCTCTTTTCAAAGCAGATAGAGACCAGTACATAAAGCCACCAGTCAAAATGCAGAGAACAACTGACTGTGGGGTGCATTTAACTACACAATTCCTGCACCTACGATTCAGGGAATATCAAAGAAGAGGGGGTAGAAAGATTGTAAGAGACAGGGGAACCAAGAAATGTGCTTAAAGATTGTGACATAACCCGGGCGGTGGTGGCACACACCTTTAATCCCAGCATATGGGAGGCAGAGGCAGGCGGATCTCTGTGAATTCGAGGCCAGCCTGGTCTACAAGAGCTAGTTCCAGGACAGGAACCAAAAAGCTATGGAGAAACCCTGTCTCGAAAATAAAAAAAAAAAAGATTGTGACATATAGCTATAAGAATAAAGAAGCCTGTCATGAATCTCAACAACATGGCTGCCGAAACAAGACCTGAACAATTTCAAGAACAGTTAGCATCCCAAGTAGATGATGAAAATCTCTACCCCTTGAAGAACTACAAGCAAATAACAACCTCTGAGATGGAGAATTCGTCTTCCTTGGGGATGCACTCCCTGGTTGGATTTCTAGGAAACCCTATGTTGATAAAGGCTGCTGGTTCGTTTCTCAGACACCCAAACCCAAAATAATTATACAGCAACTAAATTAATTACATCACTGCTTGGCTAATAGCTTAGGCTTCTTATTAAGTAATTCTTACATCTTAAATTAACCCATAATTCTTATCTGTATTAGCCACATAGCTTGGCACCTTTTATCAGTGAGGCATTCTCACCTTGCTTCCTCTGCATCTGGTTAGTAACTACAGACTGAGCCTTTCCTCTTCCCAGAATTCTCCTATTCTGGTCATCCCGCCTATACTTCCTGCTGGCTACTTGCCAATCAGTGTTTTATTAAACCAATACAAGTGACAAATCTTTACAGGGTACAAGACCATTGTCCCACAGCACTCCCCCCCCCTTTTTTCTTTTCAAAACAAGAACTCTAATCTCTTTTGTTTACCTTTTTTCCTGACCATTATCCATAACAACTTGTAACTAATACCCTAAACAAAGTCAAACATTCCATAATCCATTTTTTGGGGGAATGTGGGCATAGTTTTCTAGGCTATTTCCTAGTGATTGGGGATGCTGATAATCTTATGGGGACCTAAAGAAAATTTAGAATTATGGTCAAGTCCTGACTGGAATATTCTGTGAGGCTTGATCATCTCAGCAAACAGTCTTGAGGCTGTTCTGGAAGTAGAACTCAAAGGAAACAGAGGTCCTCTGGAATGTTGAATCATCTGGGCCATTCACTCCAATCAGAAATTTTTCAAGGGGTCTTGCTTGATCAAACCTGGTATTTTTTTTTATTTTTTTTATTTTTATTTTTTTTTGGTTTTTCGAGACAGGGTTTCTCTGTAGCTTTGGAGCCTGTCCTGGAACTCCCTTTGTAGACCAGGCTGGTCTCGAACTCACAGAGATCCGCCTGCCTCTGCCTCCAGAGTGCTGGGATTAAAGGCGTGCGCCACCACTGCCCGGCTAAACCTGGTATTTCTTAACCCAGAACAAATCCACAGCCTCTCATTTCCTATGGAAACAAAAGAAAAACCTCTTCTCCAAAGTAACATATCTTTTGACTTAAAGTCAAGGTATTTTCAAAATATATGGTGGATTAATCCAGCAGCATTTATAATCAAATTATTTTAGCAGCTGATGCTCCTTCCTCACCAAACAATTCAAAGACAACACAATAACATTTAGTATCCAGATTCTCTGTGCATTTTCCATCTTTACATAGCTTTATTTTAAACTCTATTTCTTTTATTTTTATTTTTAATTTTTCATTTTTTTGAGACAGGGTTTTTCTGTGTATCTTTGGCTGTTCTGGAACTCACTCTGAAGACCAGGCTGTTCTTGAACTCATAGAGATCCACCTGCCTCTGCCTCCCAAGTGCTGGGATTAAAGTTATGTGCCACCACAACCCTAGAAACATATATAAAATCAATACTGTACAGACCTAGTAGGCTGTAGTTTTCTGTTTATTCATGTACATGTAATTTTGTATCCGACAAAATTAAAGACGCTCCATGAATTTGGGAGGGAAGAGGGAGCATATGGGAGGAATAGGATGTAGAGGAAGGGGAAAATTATGCATTTTATATTCTATTGAAATAAAAATATACCTTTTCAAGGATAATGGTATCATAACAAAGCAATGGAGTGTAACTACTGAAGACTTTAGTTAATTCTTTTTCCTCTATTATAGTAAAATATACATATATTTAATATATGAACCACCAGAAAAGAGATAAAGCAATTACTTTTGATCATTTAAAATTAATAAAAAATATTTTATAATTCATTTAAATGTTAGTTTAACTTACCATGTGCTGGAAGTTGGTAACAGATTTGGAGTATATGGCACAGCAGCAATTGTGAAGTTCTGCAAACCACTTCCACCCATAATATTGGCAAAACCACCATGTGGGACCCTGGAACTAAGAGTTTATAACATCAGCTGTGACCATGAGAGCAAATGTTTCTGACAGACACATGTTAAGGTCAACATTAGGGCAAGAGTATATCGAACTCTAAAACAATGACAGAACAGCATTTTTTAGTCTGAAAACTTACAACTCATTCTTGTCTGTTGCTTCATGGTTAGTTAGTAATCATCCAAGAAGAAAGTTCTCTATGCTTCCATCAGGTAAACTATACTTTTAACTGGCTATATGACATGTTTATGACAACGGGCTGGCTAGTTTTGTGTCAATTTCACAAAACAAGAGTCATTTTGGAAGGAAGAATCTCACTTAGGAAAATGCCCCCACCATACTGGCCTATATGTAGGCAAGCATGTGGTGCAATTTTCTTGTCTGGTAATTAATGTGGGAGGGTGCACCTCACCGTGAGCAGTGCTACCCCTTGGCATTCCAGGTACAGGGTGCTATAAGAAGGCAAGCTAAGCAAGCAGTTCCAGGGCCTTGACATCAGCTCCTGCCTCTAGGTTCCTGCAATGACTTCTTCACTGATAGACATGGAAGTGGAAGCAAAATAAACCCTTTCCTCTCAAGTTGCTTCACAGCAACAGAAACCCTAAGACAGAAAGTTTGCTTTGCGTACCTCCCTATTAAATTAGGACTCTCAAACATGTCCTATTTTACGTTTGTATCAGTGGCATTCATATCCTTGGGATTAAAACTGCCTGGAAACTCACAACTGTTAAATGTTTGCTGAATAAAAAAGGACAAAGGACTGTGGTTGTTTGGATGTGGAATGTCCTCCAGAAACTCATGTGTTGAATACTTGGTCCCCAGCTGGTGTGACTGTTTGGAGTGCAGTGGATCTTTAGGGTAGTGGTTATAAACCTATGGGTCACAGGGGTCACCTAAGACCATCCGAAAACATGCCTATTTACATTACAATTCATAACAGGAGCAAAATTACAGTTATAAAGTAGCAATGATATGGTTGGGGTCACCAATAAATGAAGAAGTGTATTAAGGGGTTACAGCAGTAGGAAGGTTGAGAAGCACTGCTTTAGGAGGTAGAGCCTTGCTAGGAAACCAGGTCCTACTTCCTGTTCCTGTAGCAGTAACTTTTCTGCTTCCTGCCATGCATATCTTCCTCACCATGATGGACTGTCTCCCTCCTGGAACAGTGGGTAAGTCCTTTCTCCTTACATGTTGTAATCTAGGGATTTTCTTCTTTGTGACAAACACTGAGGCACAAAGCATTTTTCTATTGACATTCATCTTTCCAGATATGGAGAAGAGCAAGCATACAATGTCTGTGGTACACGTGTGTGATCACCCTGGGCATGTGTGTGTCGAGGTGAATTCGGGCATCTCCTCTATTCTTTGCCACCTTATGTTCTGAGACAATGTCTCTCACTGAACCTGAAGTTCATCACTTGCTCTACATGGTTGCCACTGCCCACCGGTACTAGGGTTCTGTGTGTGCTACCAACCCAGCTGTCACACGGGTCCTCAGGATCCATACTCAGGTGCTCACACCTGTGCAGCAAGTAGGCTACACAAATCATCTTTCCTGTCCTCAAATATTATTTTTTTAACTACTGTGTAAAAAATTTGGAACCACAAGAAGGCTAAAATTTAATGTGTAATACACCAACTAAAATTTTTAATTCTGGGTATACAGCTATAGAAAGTATAATTACAACTTTTCAAGTTTTATGCATTTCAAAATAAATTATTATTTCAAATACTCTGTATATGTCATGATTAAACAATTTAATCTGGAGGGGAAATGTATTGCTGTAAGCTGGGGATGTAGCCAATGGAAGTGTACTTGCTCAGAAGATACAAGACTGTTAAGCCTTAGCACCACAAAAAAATAATTGGAAAAAAACTGACTCAACTATTTAACATGCTATAATACCCCTAGAATAAATCAGAATATTGATGCACATTTAATGTATAAATACTAAATGTGTACTTTTTCGCTTCTAATTGTTATCATACAAAGTAAATGGGCTTCATTATAATATTTTCATACACATCTCATTCTATTTTGTTCATATTCACCTTCCCCATAGTTCTTTTTCCCTCTGCCCCCCTCCTCCTTGCGGGTCCCCTTCTTTCGCCAATAGTGCTCCCTCCCATTTCCACGTCACATACACACTTCGTTACCAATAGTGCTCCCTCCCATTTCCACGTCACATACACACTT
>NW_004949135.1:1572494-1573780 GCF_000317375.1 Microtus ochrogaster | reverse complement strand
TTAGTTGAAGTTAGACTATTATTTATACCTCATTGAAAGATTAGCTAAAGACAGATTAAAGACTATAAAAAAACATGATTAGAAAATACAGAGGAACATCTGCTGGGAGTAGGAGCAGGTAAGGACTGATACTCACAATCCCTAAAGACTGCCTAACAACAGAACCTAGATAAGATACACACATGGCCAGTTTAGCACGGAAGTTCAGCATCATTAATCTTTAGGGAGATGGAAATCCAAGCTTAGTTCACACTCAATAAGGTGATCATTTACATTTAAAACAAAGTATTAATAAAAATGGGGAGAACTAGCCAGTGACAACAGTTCAGAGACTGTAAGAAATAATACAAGTACTCAAAATTATACACAGAAGCACAGAGGTGGGGATGGAACTCAGATAGTAGGGTGCTTGTTTAGCATGTGTAAAGCTCTGAGTTAGATCCAGAACTACAGAAAACTAGGCATGAGGTGCATGCCTGCATTCACAGCACTCAAGAGGTAGAGACAGGAAGATCAGGACTTCATGGTCACCACCCCTGGATACACCGGATCAACAGTTTTTAATAGGCAAACTTTCAGTTCAGGACCAGAAGAAAAGAACCAGGAGAGGAACAGTAGTTATAAGTATAAATAATGTACTTAATGAGAAAAGTACACACCTAAAAGCAGCTGATATCGTCATTTTTTATTGTGTATTTTATAATTCACACACAAACTCTGGAAAATGTGCATAAGGATGTTCTATTTCAAGTCAGCAATAGGGAAAATGGCTTAAAGAATTCCTAAACATTTCCAGTTTTCATTTCTAGCTGGGAAGTAGATCGATTGCTATTAAATGCCATAGTGATGAAATCTCTATGCTTCTTTACTAAAACAAAGAAGTACTGAAAGACTCCTGGGCCAAGGCTGGTGTTGCAGGCCTGTAACCACAGTTACTCTAGAGGCTAAGGCTTGAGCTAGAAGGAGCTCAAGAGCAGCCTGAGTAACTTGGCAAGACTCTACTTTAAAAAGTAAAGACTGCCAGGCGGTGGTGGCGCATGCCTTTAATCCCAGCACTCGGGAGGCAGAGGCAGGCGGATCTCTTGAGTTCGAGGCCAGCCTGGTCTACAAGAGCTAGTTCCAGGACAGGAACCAAAAGCTACAGAGAAACCCTGTTTCGAAAATCCAAAAAAAGAAAAAAAAAAGTAAAGACTGTCAGCCAGGCAAATGGGACACACCTTTAATCCCAGCACTCAGGAGGCAGAGGCAGATGGATCTCTGTGAGATTGAGGCCAGTCTGGTCTACA